>NC_142933.1:34833718-34836218 GCF_046866305.1 Octopus bimaculoides | reverse complement strand
CATATATATATATATATATATATATATGAAAAAATGGCTGATAGTTAGCAAGGTGAGACACACACATAAGAAAGAAGAAGGAAACAAAGGACCACTGATGAGGTCACAGAAGTGTGACGAAAGAACTCTGGCCGAAATAAGATTAAGATTAAGATTAATGTAATATAAAGCTGAAAAAAAAAAAAAAAAAAAAAAAATTAACACCAAATATACAGTGCGTGTGTTTTTATTGGCTAAACTGGCAACATGACCATCCCCAAGTACAACAATATATATATATATATATATATATATATATATATATATATATATATATATATATAAAAGATGGAGGAGGAAATAGCACCTCCATCTTTTATATATAAAAATTTGATCTGTATATATCTCTAATCTTTTTTCAGCTATGAAGTCATATCTGAAATCTTCATCCTTGGTGTGAAAGTAGGCTCCGTGGCTAATTATTCAGTCATTTTCAATGCAGCGAAAATGATTTTAACTCTACAAACGATATCTCAGTTTCAAATCTTGAATTAGCGAAGCATACCGAGCAACAGCTTCGTGTTAAGTTGTTTAAAAAGAAAAAAGATTATGTTATGTTTTAATACTTGCTGTCGAGTGTGCATAGCGGCGTGTTTAAGTAGTGGATAATGAAAATATGACTTTTGTATGTGTACCAACTTTTTAAACATACGGTTGAATTATCAATAATGTATATTAATAAGCCGTGATCTCTGCGTTCTGAGTTCAAATCCCGTGAAGATCAACTTTACCTTTCAAATTTCCGGGGCCGATTAAATAATAAAGTATACATGCAGAGTAGAAAATTGGTGAAAGTGTTACAACATCGGACGAGATGTCTTACGGTATTTGTTCTGGCATTCTACACTTTGAATTTAAATCACACCAAGAGTACCTTTGTTTTCATTCTTTCGGTGTCGATAACATAAAGTATCAGTCAAAAGCGGTGGATTTGGAAAAACCTTAGAACGACATGTTTTGCAGTATTTGCGTTCTGAGGATGGTTGAGTTGATTCATCATTCGGCTTAGCGTTACTACCAGCTCATTGGGTGTCATTAGCGGAGTTAACTTCATAGCAAACATTCATGTCAAGTCTCCGACTTGAAAATATTAAAAGGCTGTAAATATTTTGATATGATAAGTTAAGGGCTTCCTTGATGCCTGCCAGAGAACAGTGTAAAAGTGCTTCGTGGAGGAGCGAGGTGTTGTTACGTAGGTCTCCGCTCAACTCACCGAGAAATTGAAACTAACTGCTTAAGTAAGAGTTTTACTACGCATGCGCAACTCGAGGGGCTTCCGGTGGTGAAGTCCCCTGCGCATGCGCAGAATAGTACTTTCTAAATGGCGGCTATAATTTCGCGCCACTACAAGGCGCTAAAAAGGCTTGTGCATAGCCTTTCCCTACATGATTAAACAGCACACACACACACATACAAACACACACACACACACACACACACACACACACACACACACACACACACAAAGATGAAGAAAAAGTGTCATGCCATCAACATTGTACTGTTATGAACATGAGTTGCAATGAAAATGAAACAACTTTGCTTACATTTTAATATGTAGAATTCGCTAGTATCGTTCGGCAGCTTGGAAGGAAAAGAGAGAAGTGAGCAAATCCTTGTGAGTTGTTAGAACAGCAAAAGTACTCACCCTTATTTGATCCTTATTTCTTGACCCTGAAAAACCTTGTGGTCTAACTATGGGAACTAATTCCTCAGTGAGATTTAAATCACATAATTCCATGTTCCATTCTTTTATTCGTGTACATATTTTATTCATAACACACTCTGTATAGGCGTTCTAGTAAATAACATAACTCTACTGACATGTAATTTAAGTTCGGTTATTTTACATATGTAGACAGCTCTACATACACTTTACTATATATACATATATATATATATTTTCGCACTGATATCGTTTGTCTTGTTCATTACCGTAGTTAAAATGTGTTCAAAATTACAGTTTATGTGAAGAATTTTCAGTGTTTTTAACATTTTTTTTGTATACTTACAATTTCTCAGACGACGATATTATATCACCTATAACATCATTTTTAATGTTTTTGATTTATTTTCTTCATGTATAATTTTCTGTGATATCAGTTTGTGCTTTAGTTTGCTAAAGGCTGACACTTACATAAATCTTGTCGACATTTCCATTCCAATATTGTTTATTTTCCCTTTTCCTTCTTTTCAACATTCATTCTCCAATTCCAACATACTTGACTTTAAAATTATGTAATGTCTGTTTTGAACCACACACATAGACACACACATATATATATGCATATATACAAGAATAAACATACACGCGCGCGCGCACACACACACACACACACACACACACACACACACACACAAACACACACACACACACATACATACACGTATGTATGTATGTATTTATACTCACACATACACACGTCATACAAATGTTTACAAGCGCACACACGCACACGCA
>NC_142933.1:34813718-34828718 GCF_046866305.1 Octopus bimaculoides | reverse complement strand
GTTTTCAAAACGTTTTCATCGTTCTCGACACAATCAAAGAGATCTTGTGCAACTGAAACCTGAGTGTCTCTTTTGTCAGCTGAAAGCAGTTTTGGCACAAACTTGCCAGACAAGCGTCTCATACCCAAATCTTCTGTGATAATGGACTGAACTAAACCGTAACTAATTTGCACGTCCTCTGATAACTCACGGATGGTGATTCGACGATTTCCCCTCACAGCTGCACACACATCTGTGATGTCATTCTCAGTTCTGCTGGTTACAAGTCTCCCAGAACGTTCGTCAATATCAACATTTTTTCGGCCATCTTGGAAACACCTAAACCACTCGTAGACTTGTGTGCAGCTCATACACACCTCTCTAACCACTTTCTGCAACTTTGCGTAAGCCTCTGAGTAGGTATTCCATGATAACTTTCTCTTTCATTGTCAATGCAACGATCACACGCTACACACCTTCCTTCCAAGTACTGGTGTAAACAGCAGAAGTAAACTAGAACGCTAAAACTTAGTGCGCATGCACAGCGGAGTCCAAGATCAATCTGTGTCGGGAGGCTTCACTCTGTATGGAAAAATTCAGAAGTTCGGTCGTTCGTTAGTGGCGCAAATGATGATGTGTTCGCTTAATGCTATTTTTCTGTATTCCCTGATTTTAATCTGGGATATATGTACGGTCATCCTCTGGCGTAGACTGTTTTTTGGTTGGGCCTATGTATTGCTCTTGACACCCTGAGCAAGTTAACACATATATTAGGTTTTCCGAAGCACATGTGAAGTTGTTTTTCAATGTAAGATATTGTCTCTGTTTGAAGAACTCCGATCTTTTAATTAGGTTGACGCATATACCACAGTTAGGTCTTCCGCATTTTTTTTACTGACGGTTTCAATGTTGTTAGTAGACTTTTCATTGACTTGGGTCGTCTTTTGCTCTTGATGATGGTGTGCGTTTGGCGGATTTGATTCATTCTGTGGTCCCTTTTTAGTAAAAAAAATGTTCTGGAGGATGGTGTCGAAGGCTTCATTGTTTAGGGACTTGCGTGTAGATATGTATGGTAGGGCTTTTGGTTGTAAACCTTTCCTTAGTTTGGGATGTCTGAGTTCGTAGATATCGAGTTGTAGGGCACGTTGAAAACCTATATTAATTAATGATGGTGCTAATGAGCGTATCCTTTAGCTCATGTAGTTGTGTGTCCCTGGTGCTTGTATCAGATACTATAGTACAAATCCTTTTTGCCAGGTTGAACGGGATATTCATTCTAGTGTGTCTGGGGTGGCATGAGTTGAACAATCAAAATCAAAATCCAGAACCAACATTCCTCTCCGCCCTTATTAACTATTTCTTCAGATCTGCTACTACCTACCGAGCCTTCACAAAAGTAAAAGAGAGAGAGAGAGAGAGAGAGAGAGAGAGAGAGAGAGAGAGAGAGGGAGAGAGAGAGAGAGAGACAGACAGAAAAAAGGAAAATGTCCTACTATTTGATGACTATGGAAATATTTAAAAAAAAAACATTTCATTAAATTTTTCTTCAATTCAATTGTTTTCCTTGCTTTACCCTAAGTTGAAAAAGTCGAAAAGTCTGAACCGGGTACTAAAATGTTCTTCATGATAAAATTATTTTGGTATTTTCTACCTTGTCTTATTTTCCTTATTACTGCTCTGAAATCACACGCGCTCGCGCGCGCACACATTTTGCATTCCTTTTTCTATATTCCTGAATATTCTTATAATAACCAAATTGAATGGGTGGGGAAAACACAACGATGGGTCAGAGATGCAACATGCTGAAATAGCAGACAGGAAGTGAGTGGAGTAAAGAAGGTCGGTTGATTTCAGTAGAGAAGAGTGAGTGTGAGGTAAGGGAAGAAAGCGTGACAACTGCTACAGAATGTTGTGAAGTATTTGTGAAGTAAGTTTATACATGAATGTGTGAGCAAGATTGTGTGTGAATGCGTGTATGTATATATATGCAATACCGAGAATAAATGTGTGGAGATGTGAGCAAAGCGTGAAGTTACATTAGTGGTGTGAGTTGGTCATTATAGTGTGTAGTGGATGCGTGGAATAATGAATGAAAGTGTATGAGCAAAAACGGAGTTAAATTACATGTGTGGTCGTTTGTCAGTGTGTATGGAAAGATAATAAAGATAATAAAGCTACTAGTAATAGTAGCTATGGCCAAATGGAGGATTAACTGTTCGAGACAAAGTTGGATGTTGTGTAATTCTACAATCAGCGAGATGCTAATGGTAGTGGTCTGGAGAATTAAATGGTGGGCCACTTATTGATCCAGTGTTGTTGCGTCGGATGCCCAACATATGTTCTCTAAAATTGATCAATTTATCAGTCAACCTCTGATCAGTATACACAGTAATCGACAGAAATGGTAAATGTCATCTGCAGCATTAGCAGATGACATTGCATATAATAGATGCTAACTTCTTGATATTTACAATAAGTAAAAGAATAGAACGCAATAAAAGTTGAGATGGCCTACGTACAACGGCACAAAATGTAAGTACAAAATGTTTTCAAACGGGATTAAGTTATAGACCGAAACTTTAGTCTTATCTTATTTCTCTTGTTAAAATAATTATTCAAGTTCGGTACATCTTTCGTATTCTCAATAGTCGATAACAGATTTTGGAGTTCTCTCTGTTGTATTTCTTTACAAGAACTATGATTAACATAATGATTTTGCTTTTTTAACTACTGCTCTAATTTTGATTGATTAAAAGAAGCTTCTGTTTTCTGACAACATTAAGTGTCTTAGTCACCACTTAACTTATCTTAGTTATGACTAAGATGTGTTATAATAATATATGATGTATATAATTGAAATTGATTTCTTTATAATCAGATTAAGTATGCTTGTTTTTTAGCTGACGATATTAAACATGTTAGTCAACACTCAACTATATTACAGTAGTGGTATGACATATCTCCGACAAATCCTTGCGCCACAGAAATCTGCATTCCTGAAGATCTTGCCATTATGCAAAATTCCTTAAAGTGAGGCCTATTTCCAATCTACGATTATTAGACTTAATTATTTGAGTCCCAATTAAGCCTCTCCTACCATAACCACCATCTCCTTTCTCTTTAATTTTAATTTTTAACAAGAGTATGTTGCACTCGTATCTAATGCTTAATTGCTTTTATTTACTTTGTCTTGGGTTCAATTTTTGCTTTTCACATTTCAAATCCTAATGTAATAAAACGAATAGCGTAAAGATACATATATAATTATCTATACTTGATCTTTAGGCTTCGATAAAGAATCAGTCTAACGGACTCCAACCCACATCCCCCACCTCTGACAGGCCCACTAACCGGTATAGTGGCTATAAATCTCATCTTACCCCCCACCTACTAACTAAAATCTTAATGTACTTCTATCCCTTTAACGGTCATTATTGCTTATGTTTATTTCTCTCATTCAAGACCAGCTTTGGCTGGCGGCTTGGCGCATTCCCACTGCGTTCATGGATTGTTCTTCTATTGCTTTGAAATTATATGTATCATTTGATGAAAACGGTTTTTTGCTCTGATATAATGTACTCATTCATCTATTAAAAATGGAATGAACTGACATTTATTCGTCGTTTGTTATTTATCTATTTGCTTATAATACACCAAAAGGATTTCATGACCCGTCGGACATCCTAGAGAATACCAAACACTGTGTGATAAACACGACGCACGCTTTGGACCAGCCCTTAGGCTTTGAATACTCGTAAGGGTTAAATTCTCAGTGTGCACAGCCTGAATATTTTACTGGATGCACTTCAGTACCCAGTATATTTATTCGACTAAAGGTGATGCTTACAGGTTAATTCGACCCAACCTGCTGCATATCATTCGAGTACCTGATTCTCTCCCGAATCCTTAATATTGTGTGTGCATATATATATATATATATATACATATACATATATATATATATATATATATATACATATATATATATACATATATATATATATACATATATATATATATATCTTGTTACTCGTCCTTCGCCTCTCACCGTCACTACTACTATCTCTCTCTCTCTCTACCTCTCGTTGCTCACTTTTATTCTACTTCCTCCCCTTCTTTTCCCTCTGCTACTCTTTCTCCTCACACAGCCTTGGTCACGTGTGTCCGGCTGCTATTTCTTTTCGATGCGTACTGCCTTAATTCTTCGAAACGCCGGAGTTTTAATGGTGGCAGCTGATGAAGGGGATGTTTCTATGTGTGTGTATGTATGTTTGTTGCACCATGTTTACCATTTTGTCCATGTTCTTTTGCCACGTCATGTACCCAGTTATGTATCTATATATACATGTAGATGAACGTATATACATACACGTACATATATATGCATATACTCATATATTGTATATATATATATATATATATATATATATATATACACATACATACATTTGCTAAAAGGCAAATTCACTGCAGTTACCATAGAGAAAATATTTCTTTTATGGTATAAAGGCGTGAAAACACCCTATTTGTTCAGTATCGCCATCTATCAGGATTCTCAGACATCGATGTTTCAAGCTAGCTGGCTTTTACCAATGGAACGTACCTAAGTGAAGCAGTAGCTTTATGTAAAATACAGTCAACTGCATTGATTAATTGGCGCTGGTAGATCACCCGAACGCGGCAAAATCCCGAAATATTAGCGCCAAGCAGTGTTTAGGCATAAACAAAGTTTAGGTTAGTTAAAATTTGTTCGTGATATATTTCAACTGCTTATACCATAAGAGAAATATTTTCTCTACGGTAACTGCAGTGTATTTGCCTTTTAGCAGTTGAAATATGTCACAAACATATTTTAACTAGCCTAAACTTTGCTTATGGCTAAACACTGGTTGGCGCTAATATTTCGTTATATATATATATATATATATATATATATATATATATATATATATATATATATATATATATATATATGTATGTATGTATGTATGTATAATTACGTCGGGGCTTCTTTCAGTCTCCGTTTGCCAAATCACTCACAAGGCTTTGGTTGGCCCGAGGTTATAGTAGAAGACAGATGCCCAAGGTGCCTCACAGTGGGACTGATCCCGGAACCATGTGGTTGGTAAGCAAACTTCTTACCACACAGCCATGCTTGCCTCTAAATATGTACCCACTACAAAAGTTGTTGATTGTTGAATAATTAGAGATGGTGCAATGGGAGTTATTGACAGAAAATAGGGGCAGTATCTTCTCCCTATTTCCTCCTCCTCCTCCTCCTCCTCCTCTTCCTCCTCCTCCTCCTCCTCATCATCATCATCATCATCATCATCATCATCATCATCATCATCATTGGTGTTCGGTTTTTGACAGTCTTTTTTTTAGTAGACATTTTTTTGATTAGAAATATTATTAAGTAATAGTCAAATGAAATTATAAATGCTGTGTCCTGTCAGTGTTAATGCTGAAATTCCGACGCTATATTACATGAATGGAAGGCAAGGCAAATGTAAGTAATAGTCTAATGAAATTACAAATGCTGTCTCCTGTCAGTCAGATTTAGGCTTACTCATCCTGTATGTGTGTATTTCATGTGATCATTGGAGTAGAAAAAAGATGGATTTCAAATACGAATTTCTGTTTGTTCTTCAAGTTGCAATCCAGCAACTTTTAGTGTTTGACCCTGACTTTTATTAATGCTCATATCAGAACCGAGAAGCTAGAAGAATGGGTATATCATATAGAAGACTAGTTTTACGGAATCCAGGTGACTGCGATGGCACTGAAAAAGCTACAGGTCAAATGGAACATCCATTTGTCACTGTTCCTTTTGACGTTTGAATAGAGTGTATGTTGTGAATGAAGTTAGAAGAATAACTATATCATATAGAAGAATAGCTTTAGAAAATCCAGGTGACTGTGCGATGACACTGAGAAGACCACAGGTGAAGTGGAAGACCCATTTGTCATGGTTTCTCTTGACATTTGAATAGGCCGTATGCCCAAGGAGAATTGAAAGATTCAATTTCGAATCTGAACCAGGGTGAGACTACGACTACAGATTTAGGTTTGCACGTGTATCATCCTCGTTTTTTGCTGCACGTCGTGCGTTTGTTTGGTGTTCATTTTTTGACAGTCTTTTTTTTTTGTAGGAGTCGTTCTTTTTATTAGGAATATCAGTAAGTAATAGTCAAATGAAATTACAAATGCTGTGTCCTGTTAATGTTAGTGCTGAAATTCCGATGTTATATTACAGGAACAGAAGGCAAGGCAACAGTAAGTAATAGTCCAATGAAATTACAAATGCTGTCTCCTGTCATTCAAATTTAGATTTACTCGTCCTGTATGTGTGTATTATATAAGAGAAAAACATGTAATAATTGAAGTAGAAAAAGATGGATTTCAAATACGAACTTCTGTTTGTTCTTCAAGTTGCAATCTAGCAACTTTTAGTGTTTCGCCTTGATTTTTATTAATGGTCATGGGAATAGAAAGTGGGATAGGCAACTGTAAGAGCTTTAATTTGAATGGGACACTAGATGATATAACTGATATGCGAGGAACGAAGACGGTGTCACGTTTACCACAACCAGTGAGAATATTTGCCTCAATGCAGTTCGTCATAGGTTTGGGCACAATTCGTGTTGCTTCCCTTGAACCATTTACTTTCACTTTATGGGACAAACAAACACAAACGGAGAGAATCTCTCTTTTATATATATAAATTATGTCTATTTTGATCGTCGATCAGAACAGAGATAAATCTATCCATACTAAGCATATTGGATCTATGAATAAAAAAATGTCCGGACAGTTACTCAACACGACTTTAATATATAAAAAAGAACAAAATTTTGGTAAAATTTGGCAATTATAACTGGATCAATTATTTTGAAGGCCTTTTTGCAATGGTTTATTCAGTTGTGGAAAGTCAGGTCCCCATGACCCTTTTCAGGGTCCCAGTAACTTGTGTTAGGAGTGTAGAATTTTACCTGCAGACTGGCAACACGCCTAAAAAGTTTCCATAGCGATAGTATTAAGTTGGACAACAGAATAAGTTTACCATTCAAGAATAGGAATGGTCACTCCGACAGGCTCGCCACACAGTTTCTGCCTACACCCCAAATTTCACTGAGAAGTCTTTGGTCGACCCGGTGCCATGGTAGAAGATACTTGCATAAAATAACACGCAGTGGGATTGACCCAGAGACCACGTTGTTGCGAAGCAAACTTCTTAGTCACAAAGTCACATCTACATATACGCTAAATACAAAGTAATACGTCTTCATTCTCAGACAACTGTATCTTTGTTTCCCCATAAAACAGTGAATGTGAAATTTAACAAGCTAACTTTGAGTTCCCTTTGCAGCATACTAACAAAGTTGTAAAAGAAGAGAAAAAAAACATTTATATTATTTGTATAGATAATAAATTCTGCTTCCTATGCCACAATGTGTAGTTTTGATCACATCGAACGTACGACTCCTGTTGCATGAATGCAATTTCAGCAAAATAATTTAACAATGTTGCTATGTAATTAATATTAAGGCGATGAGTTCAGTCGAGGCCATCTTCGCCTTTTACTGTTCCGAGATCGATATAATACAGAACGAGTCAAGTAATTGATTGTATCTCTTTCCCTCCGTATTTGTGGCCTTGTGCCAATGTTAGAATTCAATATTAAAGGAATGAAGGATAGTGAAATGGCAATATCGGTAGAACGTCGGACAAAATACTTTGCAGTTTTGAGTTGCAGTCCTTTACTGTTTGTGCTTAAATTCCACCGATATCAACTTTGCGTTTCATTCTTCTGAGTTCGATAAAATAAAATACTAGTTAAGTTTTGAGGAACAATGTAAACGACTATATTCTATTCTCCCAAATTTGCCTTTATTAGAAATAAATATTAAGGCCAATAAAAAGGCGGTGAAAATCGACAGAAATTCCGACAAAATAACTTGCATCATTTTGTTATGTCTCTTTATGTTATTAGTTCAGATCTTGCTAGGGTCAATTCAGTCTACAGTCTTTTTCACCTGAGTGAATCCAATTAGCTGTCTTAGTCCTATTCACCAAAGTGTGTCTAATCGGCTATAACCTCTTCCAAAATGTGTCCATGCACATTTGACAGAAATTAGTTATTGTATTAATATGGCACTTGTGTTATTGATTAACTTCGGACCAATCTTGATTGATCAGAACCATGACTGAGAGCATTCCATCTGCTACATTATCAAATATGCTTAACATTTCCTTTTGAAGTTGTCGGTGAGATATGATTTGGTTACTTTTTCTTGCAGATCTGACGACTATGTAGAGGCACTCTCAATGTTTCGTGGGTACTGATTTGGAAGGACAGTAACAATGGATTATATACATCTGTAGTAATTAATAACCTCTTTAGATAATGTGTAAAATTTCTTGTTAAGGTCAGATTTGATTATTATCCTTATAAAGTCGATAAAATAAATTCAGGTGTTAATTCAATCGATTAATACCACCGAAAAGATTCATAAAAAATTTTTTGCCTTGCCTAGCCAAAGAAAATCGTTATCGAGTGTATATATAATTTTAAAGTCAACACAACAGACCCCAGTAAGCAATATATTTTGTCTGAGACAGCTGGGAATTTCTGATTTTGTTTTTACAGTAAACTACCTCTTTTTATTTATCTTTCTTTCTCTATTTCTGTCTCTCCACTATTCTACACTTGTGTCTCCGTTTCAAACTCTCGGTCTTGAGAACTCCTGTCTTTCTTACTTAACCGTTATCTTTATCTCTCAATTTCTAACTCTCAACTTTTGTGTCTCACCCACTTTTTTTCTCTTACCTTACTTCTACTTCCCACCCTTTGTACCTCACCCTTTCCTTTCCCTATTTCTAGCTCTCAGCATTTCTATTTCTCCTTTTTTTTTTATCGCTCTGCACTGATTATCTCCTCTTAGTGTTACTTCTGAAGAGAAAACGTTTCAAAATGAGACATACTTTTCAAAATCTAAAGCAACTGTTAAAATTCAATATCAGCAAAACTAATTACCAATCTATTTTAGCTTAACATATCTCAGCGGTGTTGTGTATATTAAATTAAGCATATCTCACTGAATATTTTGGAATTGCCTATGATATAGCAATAAGATAAATATAGATTATTAAATTGCATAAGCAATAAACAATTACACACCAAATGAGAGAGCCTGTGCATAATCACTCGACCTGCAAAATATAGCTGCCAGATTTCTTTCAAATTACATTCTACTTATATAAGTGCAGGATATTAGATACAGTAGTATTGTATACTAAAAGAACAGGTTGATCATGACTGGAATGTTTTAGATCATAGGTCTCTACTCGATCGAGTTCGGCCTATGGTTAAACAGCAATATAAGTGATTTAGCACTTCTACGCGATTTTCTCGAAAGCCCTATATTTGTATTTCAAAATCATTGTGTGCATTTTTGTATTTCACGAATATCAAACACATACGCGCGCGCACTTTTATTTGTAACTGGAAATTTCGTTTTAACATTATAACTTGAAGTTTCACCATCACTTGCTCGTCACACTCCGACATGCAGAGATAAATCAAATGGGGTTCTGTGTGATAGCTTGGACATGTTGCTTTTTCTGCTCTGTGTAGTCTATTTCTTCAGTCGTAGATAGCTTCTACGATACAGCCGTAAGTGATGTGGACAAATAGGACATGGTCTAGACACAACAGTTGTTTTTCCTCTATCAACGATTACTAACGACCGACTTTTAAACTGAACATAGCTAAGACTTCATTTATTGTGGACACCTCGTCGAGCAGACACTTATACAATTATTCTCATGTCTGTCAAACTGAGAGTAATGGCCGTAAACAGCATCAAGTGTCTACCTACGAATACACACACACACACACACACACACACACACACACACATACACACACATGTAATGATTCCTAACAGAGGCACAAAACTACGCATTTCGGGAGAAGAGACGGTCATTTTATCAACTTCAGTACTTGTTTTTATTGACTTTGAACGGATGGGAGTCAAAATCGATTTTGGCAAAATTCAAACGTAACTAAATACCGCTCAACCGATTCTGCTAATTCACCATCTCTTACACCCTCATTGTTAAAATAATTCTTTCTAATTATGACACAAGGCCAGCAAGTTTGAAGGGAGGGGAAAGTCGATTACGTCAACCATAGTACGTGGCACCGAAAGGATGAAAGGCAAGCTTGACTTCAGTGGTATTTGAATTCAGAACGTAAAGAACCAGAAGAAATTCCACAAAGCTTTTTGTCCGACGTGCAACGACTCTGCCAGCTCGACGCCTTCATTATAATTAAAATAATGGGCACTATCATGCTATTAGCTGTCAGAAGTGAAAGTGCTCACTGCCTGCTAGTGAAGTATCTGTCTGTCTGCCTGTCTGTCTGCCTGCCTGTCGATTCTTTGGCTACTGACAACTAATACCATGACTGGCCGGAGCGAGCTATATGTCTGTCTGTCTGTCTGTCTCTCTATCTATCTATCTATTTACTCGAAAGTTCGCGCGTCCGCGCTAGCTAGTCGTGAGTAGAAAACACAAATTTAATATAAAAACATATTTCCTGAAATCGCAAATTATTTAAAATATAAAAATATAATTTTCAACAGAGAGAATTTATCAAAATAGAAAACAAATGAAGTTTGAAGTTTAAAAATAATAGGATCGACCACTCACGACTAGCTAGCGCGGACGCGAGTACCCTTATACTTTGTGTTGTGTTTTCAAACGCATGGATATAGGTGTCGAATTTGTTCCAATAACTTTCGAGTAATAGATAGATAGAGAGAGAGAGAGAGACAGACAGACATATAGCTCGCTCCGGCCAGTCATGGTATTAGCTGTCAGTAGCCAAAGAATCGACAGACCAGCAACAGGCATGCAGGCAGACAGACAGATACTTCACTAGCAGTGAGCACTTTCACTTCTGACAGCTAATAGCATGATAGTGCCAAATAATGATTTCTTACATCATAGAAGTATGTATACTTACTATGAAAAATGATAACATTGATGATGATGATGTTAACCATAATAGTCCTGCATGCAATGGCGCATTGTAATGACATCAAGTGGATCAAGATTAAGCCTACCTATGCTCAAACAATATTACCGTTACGCCACCACCACTATCAGTTTCTTTTTTGTCTTTGGTCCACTCTAACATCAGAGTTCTTTTCCTATCCGACTCATTCATAATCAAATCTTGATTTTTTTTTTTTGT
Organism: Octopus bimaculoides; assembly: GCF_046866305.1. Classification (NCBI taxonomy): domain Eukaryota; kingdom Metazoa; phylum Mollusca; class Cephalopoda; order Octopoda; family Octopodidae; genus Octopus; species Octopus bimaculoides. The sequence goes on along the minus strand of NC_142933.1, from coordinate 34,817,476 downwards.
CTTGTGAACGCTCTCTCCCGCTGATATGAATTAATACTGCTTCTGTGGCTAATAATAAATTTCTTTCCAGTCTGTCGGCTAAATGCAACATCAGTAACCTTTCAAACATTATCTAACTATATTATATCAGTTAGTGGCCGATGTTTGCTTGACATGAGGTGACATGAATACTTGCTGCTCAAGATGCTAACAAGCAGAAATCCGGATCCAGCGACTCTACCATCAATGTTGGGTGACCTTCGTCTGCTACTGACATTTTTCTGTTTTTAACACCATATGTTAATAAGGGATAACTTTCTCAAGACTGTAGTTTCGTAAGGCTTTCAACATATACACACATACTTTAAGTATATATACCGATCACTAATTGATTATTTTTTCTTCAAATTCTTTAGTTTCTACTACTCTTTCCTTATACATATGGATACAAACAGTCACAACATTCGACTCTTCTACTCACACGCTCATACATCCATACTAATGTACTTACACACGCTCACCAACATCTACCTGCTATTTGCTGCGGTGTCAGTAGTGATGGTAATGACAGCGGAAGCAGTTGTGGCCATAGTGGTTGTGGTACTGGCAGTAGTAATTATGGTACCGACAGTAGTGGTGATATCGTTAATGATAGTAATGGTGATGATTGGTAGAACCTATAGTCTCAGTTGTGATGAGAGTGGTGATGGTAGCCGCGACTGTGATAATAGCTGTTGTGATGGTCGTGGTGCTTGTAGTTATAGTGATACTAGTAGTGGTGGACTGTTGCTTCACTCCATTCAGTTGGCGAAAATGAGTAATACCTGTATTTCAAAGGGTCAGCCTTGTCACATTTTGTGTCACGCTGAATCTCCTTGAAAATTACGTTAAGGGTATGAGTGCCTGTGGGGTGCTCAGCTAGTTGCACGTTAATTTCACAAGCTCTCTTTCTTTACCTCTCTCTCTTTCTTTACCTCTCTCTCTCCCACTGTCGGCGGTTCGTATCACACAACATTAAGGGATCTACTCATACAGCTCTAAACAGAATCGTAAGCAACGTGTAGATGTGTGCATATATATATGTATATATATATATATATATACACACACATACATAATAAAATAATAAATCTCTGAACGAGGTATAAACAGTAGCTGCACGGGCAAATATACTTCACGTTATATATATATATATATATATATATATATATATATATATATATATATATATATATATATATATATATATATAAAAGATAATAAGAGTGAAAAAAACTAAAGAAGGCTTGTGTTATTTGGTTAAAGTATATATTTAAAATATGTCAGAAAAATGTTAGAAAAATGTTAGAAAAATGTTAGAAAATCTTTTTGGTATATAAACATTGTATTTTGAGAAATAACCGGTTTCGTGTTGTCTTTTCAAATTTCTCTACTTCATTGTGTCGTTCCAGTTCATCGGACAAAACTGTCCGATTAACGGGAACGTGAAACTCTGAGTAACAGCTTTTTGTTATATTTCTGCTGCTTTTAAATAAAGCATATTACACTACCTCTGGTATTTGAGTACTCTTTTTACCACCTTGTTTCACATTTATGTGCTTACTCAGGTACATATATATATATATATATATATATATATATATATATATAAGCATATGTGTGTGTGTATGTATGTATGTATGTATCTGTGTGTGTGTGTGTATGTGTGTGTAACAATTGTTATGTGGTGACAAGTAAAGAGGGTAAAAGTTGTATAATCCCGCATAAGTGAAAGGAGGAAAAGACAGATGTGCTCTCCCAGCGAGGAGCCAAATGAAAGAGATAGAATTGAGTTTGGACTGCGTATTTATATATTTTTTCTAACTAAATTAGACCAGGCTAAACAGAAGATTTTTCGTCTGTTATCTGATATGAACTTTTGGTAATCGCAAATAGTTAAAGAATAGAACGTATCTATGAGTGACAGTTGACTCATTAAATTCCTAAGTGCAAATGCCGAGAACAACAGAACGGAACTCATAGAAAAATCCTGACTAGGGTTTCGAATCCTGGCTAAGAATCTAGGAAGCGATTCGCTACATCTACACACACACACACACACACACACACACACGATAAATTCTCTAGTTGTAAAAGACAAATGAAGGCTCAGTAAAATAAGCGGTAATCATGTTCTATGGATACACATGTGTCTCTTGAAGCCTGCTGGTGCCTTGCAAGCCTTTTGGCAAATGAAACAAGTTGAGGACTCAATTTGCTCGACTGCTTGAGGATCATTTACGACTTGGTTTCTTGAGTGGACGGCAAAGCCTGTTTTGGTCGTGCCACAAAACCACAATGACAGGTAAGGTTTTCATTTAGAGGAACAACGTTTTGCCAGCGAGCCTTCATTATATGTATATATATATATATATATATATATATATATATATATATATATATATATATAAATTAAGGATTTTTGAAAATCCTACACGACTAGGTGAAAAGCGCTTTATTTAATATGAGATATTAATAAAAATCTGTAAATGTACAAATATCCAGATTTCTGAGTACCTTAATTTTTTTCTATATAATTTCTGTACATCACCTCCAAACTTTCCAATATATATATATATATATATATATATATATATATATATATATATATATATATATATATATATATATATATATATATATATGTATATAAGTAGCTTGCTTACCAACCACATGGTTCTGCGTGGCAGCTTGGGCAAGTGTCTTCTATTATAGCCTCGTGAGTGGATTTGGTAGACGGAAACTGAAAGGAAACTGCTGGAGTCGTAGTCGACCATCCACCTTACCTAAAAATTACTGGCCTCGAAACTAATAATTATTGTTGTTGTCTAATGAAGTAACCCTATCAAATAATGCTTGCATTGTTTGCATGGCAAATCCATTAGTTTTCAGCTGTGATTCCTTATGGTACCGACACTGGGTCCACCTTAGCCCGGAGACTTGACAGGGGCCCTGATAAGTCTCTACTTGTACTTTGGTGCTGAAATAACCGCACGATAACCGCCTCAGGAATGCATCTGAATTACCCTGTTGTCGGTTTCTCACACGTGAGGATACACCCTACCGTAGAACTACACTTTTATTGAAGTATGTGTCTTGCCAGCTTGCATCTCATTTCTGCGCATCTTTTCGCCGGTTTGCACCTTGCTGTAGACATGCTTCTTGTTTAGGTTGTGCATCAGGCTGCACACAACCATTTATTTGTTGCCTCTCCGGACATCGTTGTACATATGCATCTTTGTGTTGTGCATATCGATATAGTAAATCTACTGCTTGATGAAATCTAGTTAATTTTCATTTTGTGACTGACATGCACCTTACTGTGGTTGTGCTCCAAGCTGTGCAACTGCGCCTCGCTGGTGGTATAATTTTTGATGTTGATATGCACTCCTTGTGCAAAAGCATGTTGCTACATATCTGGAGTTCTGTGTCTCTTTGTGGATGATATGAATACTGCTGTATACGTAAGTCTTACAGTAGTCGTACAATAAACTTTTGTTGAATATCTTGCTTTGGCCTTGTATCTTACTATTGGTGTGCATTTTTTGCCGATGTTTCTTAGCAGACGGGATATTAGGCTGCAAGTTACAAGTGCATCTGGAATTGCAGTAATACCTCCCATCCTTGCACTGAGCCAACAGCTTGTTACAGTTCTGCTGTATCAGTGCAATTCACTACCCACCGTGAACCACTATTTCTCATGCCACATCTCACCTTTTTACCTGCCTCTCGCAACAACT
>NC_142933.1:34711218-34808718 GCF_046866305.1 Octopus bimaculoides | reverse complement strand
ATAAATATTTCCCACGATAAATACTGCGATAAATATAGAAAAATCAATTTATGCAGAGCACTGCTTTCTCTCGTATATTTACTAACATGCCCTAACAGACATGTTAATAAACTTATATTATTTTCGATTTTGAAAGAAGCTCGTTTTCGTCTTTTCTTCTATTATTTATAAACTTTAAGCTGATACAAAAAAGAGATTTAACTTTGTATGAATATTAACTAGAGATTGGTATTATTAACTTCAGGCAATGTTAATAACATTTTAAAAACATTCCGTGTTATACAACTCATCACTTTGTCATCTCTGGTTTATTTTGGCTGTTTTTGTGGCAGAATAGATAAGAAAAGTCCACTAGCCCCTTGCTTAAACCTACAATTCTTGGTGGAAAAGGTCACTGCGTATAAGCTATCACGACCCTTTCACAATATAGTGTAGCTGATCGTGAGAGAGAAGATTCAACTCTAGTGCTTAACTGGAACTTAATTTATAGGCCTAAAAGGTTACTATGAAAACATGACCTCAGTGACATTTGAACTCAAAACACAACGACCCGAAACAATATTCACGTGGAATTTATCCGATGCTCTGTCGATTCTGCCAATAAATAAAAAAATTTGGTTTTAAATTTTGGCACAAGACCAGCAATTTCGAGCGAAGTCGATTACATCGACCCCCGTGTTTAATTGATACTTACTTTACCGACTTCGAAATGATGAAAGGCAAAGTCAACCTCGGCAGAATTTGAACTCAGAAGCTAAAGACAGAAGAAATACCGCTAGGCATTTTACCTGGTGTGCTAACGATTCTGCCAGCTTGCCGCCCTAATAAATAAAGATATATTAATAACTTTTTAGATGATTGAGTTTCGAAGATGTCGCAAATAGTAAGTATCTGAGTTCGCCTTATCATATGGCTTCTTATTTGGGGTAATAATCTATCTTCTATTGCTAACATATTTTATCTCGTTACGTCACATTACGTTCTGAGTTCAAATTCTGCTCCGACCGACTTTGCCTTTGATCTTTCCAGAAATGGATCAATTAAATATTGATAACTAAGTCACCCCAACCCCTTCTCCAAAACTAATTGTCATGTAGCATTTAATTGCATCTCTTTACGTTTTGAGTTTAAAAACCGTCGAGGTTGAAATCGCTTTTCATCCGTTATTGATTATACACGTCTTCAATAAATATTGGTTTTCTACCTGACTGGAGAATCTCTTTACTCTTTTGGTTCGCAGAGGCACACAACTGATGATCTAATTATCTATCAATTTGTCTATCTATCTATCTATCTATCTATCTATCTATCTATCTATCTATCTATCTATCTATCTATCTATATATATATCTATCTATCTGTCTGTCTGTCTGTCTGTCTGTCTGTCTGTCTGTCTGTCTGTCTGTCTGTCTTTCTGTCTGTCTGTCTGTCTGTCTTATATACACACTCTCTTCAAATTGTACTTGGATAAATCAGCCCAAATCGCAACAAGAGACACTTGCAGTGAGTGGAAAAGGTTCGAATTCAGCACTGCAAGTTAACAAATCATTTGTCCCTCTATGTGGTCGCTCTATCTGCTAGAAATAGCAACCAAATTTTCTTCAGATCATATCGAACGTCTTATAAGAAGTCATACTAGCTAACGTGCTCTTTGGTTCCCTGCATATAGGGAAAAGGCGAGGTGGTCACGGCGGGTATTATTCGCTCAAGGTTGACCTGGGGTTAAACAGAAACAACAATGTTGCCCCTGTATGAGGCGCAGCAAATTATCTCTATCTTGGGGACTGTGTCATTCGATAATTTGCATTAACCATGCACACAACGCAATGTCAGCAATGGATTACGAGCCACAGATCACTTCTCAACTGTTTGTCCGATACTCAGCTTAGGCAGCGAATCGGCAAATTCAAGCAAATTGCGGCTTTCAGGACTTTCTGAATCATACGCCTAAAAGAAAAATTACCTTGAAGTTTTTAGTAGTGGAGCCCGTCTAATGTTGATTCATGTCTCGAAAAAGATTACTCATGCCTACATTAAATCATATGCTAAAATATATTGTAGTACTTGTTCTGGCTCTCATGGCTCATTGCTTAAGTTCCATCGAGGTCTTTGTGCCATTCATTTTTTCAAGAGTCAATGAAATAAAGTGCCAGGTCAGGGCGATGGGTTGATGGTATTTTTAGAACGTCGGGCGAGATACTCTGCGGTATTTGTTCTCGCTGTTTGTAGTTTGAGTTCTTGTAAGGTAAACTAAGTCATGAATGGCCGACTGGGTGGAGTTTCTGCCGTTTTAATTGTTTAGTCCATGGTAGAAGGGAAGCATCCATGACTCTTTTATTTTCAAGGTATCTGAGACTTGTGGGAGGAAGAGAATAAACTAGCTTCGAACCTGAGACGTGGCTCGAATACTTGGTCCTTCGGTGCCTTTAGTATAATTCACTCTATTGCAAGTATTCGAGCTACGTCTCAGGTTCGAAGCTAGTTTATTCTCTTCCTCCCACAAGTCTCAGATACCTTGAAAATAAAAGTCATGGATGCTTCCCTTCTACCATGGACTAAACAATTAAAACGGCAGAAACTCCACCCAGTCGGCCATTCATGACTTTATGTCTAAAGAGAACAATCATTATTTACAAAGTTTGTATTTTTCGTTCCAATTCGCATTAAATCTAAACTGCCAGTATAGCAGCTATAAATACTTTATGATCACAAAAGCTATACAACAAATCACTACCACTGATTCAATAGCGAGATAGATGAAAAACAGACTGCAACTTTGTATGTTTGTTGTAAAGTTAAACAAATTCCAGTGTGTTTACGGCCAACATCTGGTGTAGTTTCAGCAGGTTATATAAAGAAGATAAGGCAAAGACAACCTTACTCAAAGAACAATATACACCTTGGTTCTTGATTCCTGGCTAGTGGCGCCCAGTTAGAAGGTAACTGATTTCTAACAGATTACAATTAGCAGGGGTGGGGGAAGCAGAAGCAAACAACGAATACAACGAACGAAAAGCAAATAATACAAAAGAATGAAAAAGAAGTAAGATAAGAAAGCGAAATATATTAAAATTGCCCGAAGAAAATATCAATATTGTTTTTCTTGTTAAGTATACTACTTTCTTACATGAGAACAAAGCCACGATTCGGAGGGGTTGGGGAATATTTGTTTTATTAATCCTGTTATAAGGGGGATGAGACAAAGGTAAAACTGACTTCGATAAGATTTGAACTTAGAATGCAATATGACAGCTAAATACTGTTAGAAGACGTTATAATTATGTCCGATGCCATTTGCACCCTCTATCGTCCTTTATTAGTTTGTTGAATGATTTCAATAACTTTCACCGTCGAGGAGTGAAGTCGATTAAATTCCATCCACGTAGAAATTTACTACGTATTATTTACTTTAACAAACCCTGAAGGATATAAAGTAAAGTTGACCGTGGCAGGACTCGAATCAAAAAGACGTAAAGGGATGTAACTAAGTACACCAACCTATTTTGTCCGGTACTCTTACGCTTTTACTATATACTACCTTCATTTTGGACATGAACAATTTTATTATTGTTTTTTTTTCTTTTTTTAATGCAACACGAATTCACTATATTGTATAAGAGGGAGAATATGAAGTGTGATGCTCGCTCTAATCCTGAAGGCAGAAATTGAAGCCTCACCTTAATTTTTGCTTAATGGCAACGTGCCTCTTGGTCTACGTTCATCATCACAAAAGCTAATCTATTATTGTTGTGGTTGTTAGGCTTTCCAACCTTTCATTAGCTGTAATATTCATTGCTTTGATCTTATCCGCACTGATTCTCAAACCAATCTTTTCAGAATTCTGTTCTAGTTCGGAAGTGAGCCGTTTAATGTTTTTATTATCTTCAGCGAGCAAGACAATGTCATCAGCTAAGTCCAGGTCTTTCAGTCTCGTCTATTGTTTCTATGCTATTCCTCCATCGAGTATGTTTATTGTTTTCTTTAGTAAAGTCTACTGCCTGTAAGAACATTAGTGGTGACAGAATGCAGCCTTATGTCACTCCAGTAAGGATGTCGAAGAAGTCTGTTTTACCAGTTTCCCTTTGAACACAGTATCGCAAATTTGAGTAAAGTTCTCTAAAGATATTGACAAAGTGTTGAGGGATGCAGTACTGCAACACAAGTCTCTGCAGGAACTCTCTGCATACATTATTAAATGCCTTATAAAGTGAATACAATTTAGCTTCGATGGTCTTTGATGCTCAACACACTGTTCAATAACATTTCTGCATGTAAAAATTTACTAAACCAGAAGTGTACTAAGGCAGGAGCAACCCGCTGAAATGATCCAAGGGTTCTATACCTCATAATAAGAGGGCTAAGTGGAGCAAAGAGTGGATCACTTACAGTAGTGACTGATAAACAGAGAAGGACTTTGCTGAATATGGAAGGACGAGCTTGCCGATGGATGAAACATATTCGAGAAACATTAAATCAATCAACACCGACAGAACTGTACAACTGTCGCCAACAAAATGATAAGATAGCTCTGGATGTAGATGAATATCCATTAACAAGTGAAAAGACAACAAAAGTAATCAAAAAGATGTAAAAGAACAAAGTTGCTAGATTGGATGAAATCGTCGCAAAAATACTCAGATGTGGTGGGAACTAGCGACTGAACTAACAAGTCTGAAGAATTACTACTGATGCGAGTTGACAATGCCACAGAGTTGGCAAGAGAGAATCATTGTAAAACTGTCGAAGAAGGGACCTATCCAACTGCAATAACTGGTGGGGGGTGGGGAGGTTCACACTTCTGTTATTGCCTGGTAAAGTTGCTCCTAAACAGGCTGAGGTTATGGACGATGCACTACGAAAGAACAAGCAGGAGTTTAAAGTAATACTTTTAATATTTTTTGAAACAATGAACGTGTGTGCATTTGTGTGTGAGTGTGTGTGTGTTTTGCATGCACCTGTGTATATATACCTACACATATATACACATACATACATGTACACATGCATATATATCTATATATATATATATATATATATATATATATATATATATATATATATATATATATATATATACATACAATATATATACAATATATACATTTGAATATGTGTGTGTATGTATAGAATACAGAATACGGCCATATGTATGTCAGTATGTATGTATGTATACTCATTCATGCATATGCACACATACATATGTACATAAATAAATTATGTTAATTAAACATCTCAGAACCAACGGTTTTTTTCCGAACCACCACGAAATTCAAGGAAGCAGGTATTTACATAAGAGATACTTAGCCCCGTGCATACAAGGCGTTAACAGTTCTGTTCTTTTGTTTATTGTTACTGTCCTAAGTTAAAATCTTTAATTTTTGTTATTGAAACAAATGTGGCACTGCATTTTTTATTTGAAGTTACCATTCCTTTATGGTTGTACTCCATCGACAGGTAATTTTGAATTCGTGAGAACTTGTCTCGCGTAAGAACCATATATATAGATTTCGACGAAACCGTAGCGTATATTATACCAAGGCTGACAAATAAATGTTTGTGCTCATAAAATCGGTTTTTGGATGTTAGTTTAGTTTCTCCGGTATATATTTTAGTTTTATCTTTGCTGTTTATTTCTACCTTGGGGCTGCATACTACCGACTTTGTCAGGTATTTACCATCTCACAAATTCAGAAATTGCATGATCTTAATGACATCACCTGAGTTAGTCTTTCAAATCATATTTCAGGACATTACAGTCCTCTCAATTAAAGAGTTGAAGTTGTTTGCCGTCGGTGATTTGTCTGGTATTCTTCGAAGGATTTTTTCTTGGTACCGTTTGAATGTTATGGAGTCATTTTATCCTTTGATTTCTTTGGGAATAACTTTGGCAAAGGCAAGACTAATTGAGATTTAAAAATTTTTTGTTGCAGTGATGGGATGTGATGTAAATTCTATTTTTGCAGAGAGCGTATGGCTCTGGGACCAAGTCTGGGATGACTTACGAACATGATACTGCATACTTTGGACAGTTTTGATGGAACATATTCCACATTGCACAGGTAACGTAACACTCGTGGCGGCGTGGGAGAGTGTAAAAGTTTGAAGTTTAAGCTTTTTAAGGCGATCTCAAAAGTCAAGACCTGTCATGTCATTTATTTATTTATTTATTTATTTATTTATTGTCATCGATCTGGGGTGCTTTAATTCTTATAATGTTTTGTTTTGTGTACGGAAGCTGGGTTGCAAAATTCAAGGTGAGATCTGGAAAATATATCTATATCAATCTGTCTGTATCTCTAAATGTATATGTAAATATACATACGTGCACACGCGCGCATGCGTGCGTACGTATCTGTATATGTGTGTATTGAATTAAACTTCATGTAATAAACTTGAAATGTACGGGGCCTTAGTCAAAACCAGCTCTAAGATGACTTTTATTGTCTTATAGATTGCTAATATAAATCATCTACATACATGATGTAACCCTAACAATAGATAGTTGCATAACACCATCAGGAATCTTACTGGTCTTTCCTCCCCACTTCACTTCTCCTGCGTCTCACTCTCTGGGTTTTTCACACTAACCACTTTGTCCCATCTTCTTTCTTGTAGCTTCAACCCTCTCTAATTTCCCCTTAAACCTCGCATGGAGACTAGATTGATCTTACCACCCCCGTGTATAAATCCTACTCCATACTAAGCCGTAAAAACAAAAATATTCAGCTATATATATGTTCAAGCAGGCTCCAAAGAGGCTGGCGTTGGTCTTCATTGGTAATACTTCCACTAATTAGTAAAACCGATAAAAAGCGTACAGTAAACTTGCTGTGTGGAGTGGAAAATACAACGTTCCACACAGAACTATCCATCAAGGAAAGGAGAGAAATTAATGAGACAGCAAAGTTTTACACCGTCTAAGTTAAAAAGAAAACCGGCAGCAATTGATAAGGAACACAGGATCACGTGAGCATCATACGTGAACAAGAAGTGGTAGGAGAAACAGTGTGAGGAGGTAAACGGAAAGAGGAAGAGAATGAAGAGGAGAATTAGACAATGTTGAGAGTGAGGTGAAGGGAAAAGAAGAGGGACAGAGGAGTTGAAGGATAAAAAAAGGGTTTAATGTACTAAGAGGTGGTGTAAGAGCAGAAAGTAAAAAATTTTCATTTAAACCTGTTGTTGGTGCCAAGTTCGAATATATATATAGATATAATGCAGATTCCAAGAAGCCATTCGTGTAACTGCTTATTTCATATGAACTAATGAACTAAGAGACAGAGAATATGATTACAGCTAATTGTCGCTTTCTGAGTATTCTCAGCCGAAACTCCTCTCTACTCCATGTAACTTGGTATTGATTAGTAGTGAGTTTAGACTGATAATAATGTTTAAAAGAATAAAGCTATTAAATTGGAGAAACGTCCAATACTTTTAAAGAGGGGTGCTAAGACTTAAGAATAAATACGCTGCTAGGATAGGTTGTAACAATGCTGTCACAAATTGTGAGGAACAATGTTATTCTTAATATCTGGAGTAGTGTAAGCCTCCTTAATTAGAATAAAGACAGAAGAAATGCAGCGAAGAAATAAGATTAAAGAGGAAGTGAGCTAATGGATTAATTAAGGGCTAGAGAGGGAGAAAGAGAAAGCGAGAGAAAGAAAGAAAGAGAGAGAGAGGGAGTCATAATTAAACTATAATCAAATAAAAGTGATATGAAATGAATGCGACTTCATTCATTGTGTCACGGCTGCCATGAAGCCATGCTTTTGATGAAATTGTAAGAAATACTTAGATAAAACTCAGACAGATATATGATTCAGTCAACATAGATATTACATGAAGCGGATTGCAATAAGAGTCGATTACATTTCATTCAAGTCAATAGCATCTAAATTATTAACCTCTAGTTTCCAATAACATGATTGTTATTCTAGTTAAATGGAGGCAATATCACATCTGCGTTTGTTGTAACATAAACGAGAGAAACGAAAATTTGACTTAGAGACTCACAATACACAACCGAAACCGAAAGTACTAAGACATAGATTAGTTAACTCATGTTTATCCTTACACACGTATACACAACGTATATGTGAACAGATAGATATTTATACATTTACACACGTACATCACACACGCACACACACACATGTATATAAACATGCACACAAACATACAAACGCATCCACACATATCTATTCAACAATCACTGCATATATATGCATACATAAATACATACATACATACATACATACATACATACACACATAAATACCTACATACGTACGTACATACATACATACATACATACATATACTGAGACACGCATACACATCTTTGGCTATGAAAATAGAAAATAACTCCAGTTGCTAGATCATTTCAAGCGTCGGAGAAAATACATTTGGTGATGACGTCAGACATTCCGAGCCAACGCGGGAGCCTCTGCGCGGTCACCCGACCTTCTAAACAGAAGCCACATTTGACGATATAAAGCATAGAAGGACATATTAGATAATGTAGTCACGGCTATAGTGGCAGGAAAACAACCAACAAAACAGAAAATCCAAGATCACGTCTTGAACGCCTTTGATCTAAGGGCTGCTGGTTTAGGACTGATCTAGAACTAAACAACAGCAACACCAACAGCAGAAGCAGCAGCAGCAGCAGCAGCAGCAGCAGCAACAACAACAACAACAACAACAGCTACTACTACTACTACTACTACTACTACTACTACTACTACTACTACTACTGCTACTAGAAATATTCATTCAGTCAACAACACACGTTTCTTTAGATAGCATACATTTAGAGCTGGCCAAACCTCAGTATATATAGATTTCATATATATGAACTGGCTATTCTTTTTTGTTTCTATTTTCTCTTTCTCTCTCCCTTTCTCTTTCTCTCTCTCTCTCCCTTTCTCTTTCTCTCTCTCTCTCTCTCTCTCTCTCTCTTCTCTTCTCTTTTCATACACGACATATTTTCTGTAACCTTCCCTATTTTGTGATTTACAGCTAACGCTACATTTTATTGAAAAAGAATATTAGATTTCCCAATGTACCACTGGGGGAATGCAGTAATATATTTAGACGTCAAACAATAGCTTGGTTCATTTGTACATTTTTTAAATTGTTTGTTTTTATGTTTTAGTCGGAAGGGGAATACAGCGTCCATAACCCGCTTTTTCTTTCTTTCTGCTTTTGCTTTTGCTGGTGGGGAGCCTCTGAGGCTACTGAGAATAAAAGCATACTCGATGATACGTAGACAGCTGCAGCTGAAAAGCAACATGTCAAGATATTGAGCTATCTTCATATCAAGAAACTTGTAAGGATGCCTGCAAGAAAGTACACTCAGCTTTATATCAAGCGCTGTCTATTCAAAATGATTCGGTATGCTTTTACTCAACCCAAGTTTATTCCCCTCACAAAACATGAACGGATCTGAGGCTGCAACAGAAGACCCTTTGGAAGGCGCCGGGCAGTGGAATCCAAACTCGGTATCACGTGATTATGAAGAATCTGTCTTAACCACACTTCAATGCCACCGCCCAGTACCGGGCCTTGTGAGAGTATTGAAATACATAACTCGCATTTATCAACTCTGTGAATCACAAAAGTATATGCAAGGTTTCAACCAGTGAAAGCAATTCTCCATATATAGCCAACAGGACAGAAATCAAAGAGTAGAAAGGAAACAAAATACATTTCAAACCAATATCAACGATAATGCTAACGGAGTGTGTACTACGTATCAGAGCAAATCTTGGAACAGATTGGGAAGGATAAAGAAGAAACTAGGTAAAGCAGATTCACGGTATGATAACGACAAATTCCAAGGAGTGTTTGCTGAGGTTACCTCTAAGAGGGGTATGTAGTAATTTTGAAAATACTTGCTAAGTTACGGGATTCTCTTTGGCAAGGCATAGCACCCATTCAGCCACCCTGCCAGGGAGACGGCGAAGTCAAGGGACTGCAGTATAGCGGAATGTAAAGAGGGAGCGGAAGAGCTCTTCTGAGATAACAACGATTTTTACATTGATGATGAACAGAAGAATCCTGGAAGATCAACGGTCAGGATCACAAAGTTCTATTAAGAGAATAACTACAATGTATCGAAAGGGGGAACGTTCATGATTGTGTAATCAGCTAATGAAAGATTCATTATGACTCAAGCTCCCATTGCAAATAATAGAATTTGATGGCGACAGGGAGTCGCGAGAATCAGTGCAAGCAATGCGAGTGACTATAGAAGCAAATTAGCTCACAATTTTAGGAAGTTTTTAGACAATATAAAGCTTAGAGTTTATATAGAAAAGAAACCGGGAAGCCTTATTTGTATCACTAGTCAGTAGAACAAATCCATTAAAAAAAAAAACACAACTATGTATTGATGACAACTTCAGAGTCTGCAAAGCAAACCCACGAATACAAATGTATTAATATCGTGTGAGACGCATAGAAGGTCACTGTAAAAACACTATAACAACTTATATAAAGAAATTTTTGCAGAGTATGGGTGAAAGAATAGAAGAACACGTATGTAAATACAACGAAAAGGAACCAACATCAGTACTCCTGCAATATGTCAAAAGCAAACATATTTGTTAGATTAACAACAGTGAATTAAAACAATCATTTCTGCATTTCTGCACGATACGATACTAAGACAAGTTACACAGTTAATACACATACTAGACGTGGTATCTGAACCCTGAAGGGGAAATATAACTAGAATAACATCCCTCATCACCACACCTCAACCGTAAGTTCCATCACTGACACAGCAGCCCAAACACAAACTGACTAACAAGAAAAATAACAATATTACATATTTAATATATAATCTACAATAATGTAAAATAAAGGATTAACCTATTATACATGCATGTGTATGTGCAAGCGTCCGAGCGAATGGAAATGTGTATGTATAAAAATTAACTTGGATAAATATTTGTGATGAGACATGCCAATGAGTGTTACCAACTCTCATGAATGGATTATAAGACAAATGACAAGCTACAAACAAAACAAGATGAAGACAACAAAAAATACACACACACACGCGCTCAACTATGCATATATGCATACACACATAACCACTCCCCACCACACAAATATACATAAATATACCACACACACAAATATATATATATAACACAAACACACACATACACACACATACGCATGCGCAAATATGTGTAAGCGTGAAGTTCAAAGTTCAGAAGTTCAACACAAGTTCAACATACCAAACTCCTGCACACACACACACACACACACACACACACACACAGATGGTCACGATCGCATACATAAGCTGTCACAACATAAGTATCATCCTAATTAAAAGTAATGCATACGCACACGCTTGAACGCGCGCGCGCGCGCGCACACACACACAAACACACACAAACAAGTTAAACATAAGTAGCACGATGAAAATTGCTTCGCATTTTACTGCGTGACATACACGTATTCATGCCTACATGTATGTGCATACGTGTGTAATTATGCATAAAAATAAGTAGATAAATATAGGTCACACGACAAAGAGAATAGGACAAAGAGTATGTGAGTTATGGAGGTGTAAGAGGGCTCCTTTTTTCAAAAATAAGGTCACAAGGTGTGAGCAGAGCACTTTAGTAAGCCACTTAATCAATTAGGTACGTAACTAATGAATTAATTATCTAATTTATAAGCCATAGGCTGAAGTGTGAAGAAGATGTTTTTGGTTATTTTGAATCTGTATGCGTGTGTATATGTGTGTATGTATATATGAGTATGCATGTGTGTGGTGAATTTTTGGGGGCTTGGTTAGAGAGATGAAAAAGGAAAAAGGGAAAAAAAAAAGGGAAGAAAGAATTTTAAAAACTAAAGAAATGGGTCTTTTTCTAAGATGGTTGAAACTGATGACAGTTCAAAAAGTCAATTTTCTTTTAGTCATTGTAATACTAAGAGCATCCTCTTCCCAATTCAACTCCAGATTTTTTCAACTAACTCATATACATACATACATACATACATACATACATACATACATATATATATATATATATATATATATATATATATATATATATATATCATGAATTTTCTATAAATATGACTTTCATGATGAATCTCTCAAATGACATGAAAGCGCTAAATAAATAATTTTAATCCAAAATCCTAACTACCTTCTTTTCCTTTATATATATATATATATATATATATATATATATATATATATGTGTGTGTGTGTGTGTGTGTGTGTGTGTGTGTGTGTGCGTGTGTATGTATGTATGTGTTTGTACACAAACACACATTCCACAAGAGGATCATTAAAGACATTTAATTCATTCCAGATGTAATTGTTAAAAATAAAAAAATCCTATTTTAAAAGTATTGGCTTCATAATTTAACTAAATGATTTTAACGATTAAACGGAAAACCTTATCTAGGTTTATCTGTGTGCATATATTCATATGTATTGAAAGACAAGCAGATAAAATAGTTGTTATATTCGTAAGAATGTATCTCTTTGTACCTGTATATACGTGTGTTATTATATAGAGAAAGACAAAAAGGGGGAGAGGAGAGAACGCGTGAACTAAATTGATTCTTTAGAGACAATACATGAGAAGATGGCAACAGAAGATGGAAATCTACTCTATGACACTAGATGATGTTAAAAATTTAAAAGTATTTTGATCTATTAAATGTTCCTTTTATTTTAATTTTCTTTTACTTAATTCTTTCTTGCTTATATACTTGTAGCGAATAGCTACTAAATTTCTAAGCCAGGGTTCGAAACTGAATCTATATTTTCCTACAAGTTCTCTGCCTATTGTTCTTGCCTGTTACACTTGGAAATTTATGAGAGTAAACTGACCTCTTAGCCTTTTTCGAGTCATACATGGATCAAAGCTGATAGGGAAGAAAGGTCCTTTATTTAGCCTTAGTTTGGTTACTCTCTGGTCACTTGGTACCTACTCAGGGAGAACACCTAGTTTTCTCCTTTTGCTTATAGCTTTCCAACACATTTCTTACATTTTCCACTTGACTAAACCCTATTATCCTTTCTCTCTCTAGTAGTCACCCAAAGATGAAGTTAACTATCTACACGATGGACTATAAATAATCTTTGTACATTTACAAGTATAATAAGTGGTCTTCTACATTGTAATGATGACTATATTAAATAAAGGGCCATTTCAACTAACAATTAATATCTTATTCTCTCATTTATTCGGTGCATTTATCTGCAACACATGATGTTATAATTGCTTTCCTCCAATGTTTATAAATTGTTAAAATTGGATCTTACACTTAACCGTTACAAATTGGTAACTCCAACATTCATTGATCGTTATACATAACCGTTACATACCAATACTTCAATGAAGCAAGGTATTTATTAGTTACAGGCATAAAAGCAACGGCGCATGCCCTTGTATGTGTGTGTGTGTGTGCGCGTGCGCGCGCGTGCATCTTCCAGCGTTAGGGTACATATTACTGTTTCCATACACTTGTGATGTAAAGATGAAGAGTTTTCGTGTTTAAGCAATTATTGTCCTTCGATATCTTTGGTGGAATGCTGCCCACCTCAAGTCATTTCAAGCGTTAAGTAATAACTTCGATCAAAATCCAGTGGCTTGTCAAGATGATTGATGACAACTATTTCCCAAAATAGAAACCATTGCTGTTATTTTCTCAACACAATGGTCCTCGAGTACTCGATCAAATGTACAGTTTCCAGCTCTTGCATAAAAATCTATAAGAATGCTTTTGTTGTGATTTTGTATCTGATTGAAGCAAGTTTTATCCCTGAATATTAGATGACAGAATTGATGCATTGACATATAGCAAGCAGCATAACGTCTCGTAGAAAGAAAATATGAATTGATATTAGTTAAGGCTGGTGTCTTTGTCAGTTAGGAAACAGGCTATTCTTCACAGCAAAGCTGATACCATGCTTGTGATGTCTACTCTCGAGATGACTTCCTGAAAAATTAGCGTAACTCACCAATCTTCCCTCAGTAGCCCGAGCTCACTGGGTGCAGCGGTAACTATACTGTAGCATCTCAGCTGATTGAGTTGTAGAGTCGTTCCTCGCTGGGGCCCGTTTGTCAAATTGTCGATATCAAGCTGAGCCTGTATACCACAAGCTAGGAACCTAAGTAGTGTGTGACATTCCTTTATTTGTGACTGTTTTATGAAATGTCTTGGCAGGTACGGTTTCCTGTCCTGCAAAGCAGCTTAGTGGATAATTTATAGGGCATCTTCTCTAGGGCCTGCCCGGTTGGGGTGAGCAGCATTTATCTAAATAGGGTTGTTCATTTGCACAGAGGTCTGTCGGAAGAAGCCCCCACTCAGTACCAGCTATCAGAAACTGCTGCTCTGAGCTGTTCAAGTGTAGAGTTCTAATCAAAAGCCGACAACACATTCAAACCTGCTCCTAACGTTAGCTTTTCTATCGCCGTCAAACACTAGGGATTGAAAAGATATCCGTGCATACAAGCTTTATAGTGAGGTTAGGGGTGTTCATTTCTCATTGTAACTATGTGAAGGTGATCAGCCCAGTGGCAAAAGAGACTTTAAAATGACTTGTATTTTCTCTCAGCTGCGGGAGGCTGTGTAAGAAATCCACTCTGTCGGAAACTGCCTCAAAACTGACCTTCACAGTTTACTTTCCAGTTAAGGTGTACTTCCTAAGACTTTGCCTTGTTGGACTCACTTACAAAGCAATACGGCAGTGGCTGATGATAACTATGGCGTATCGAGTAGAAGGGATGCTTACACTACTTCTGAAGACCACTGTTTTCCGAAATTACTCTATTAAATCTGCATGGGGCTGGAGGTTTGGAAGGATACTTCTCAAAAAAGTGTGTGTGCTGACATAAAAGACATATGGTTGTTTACCGGTTCAATACATCGAACAGCTCGTGGAAGCGAGCTGTACCTAAAATATTTTTACAAACAGATGAAATGTAGCAACACATCTACATCACCAACTCTGCACTTTTCACTCGATGACTTTCTCACAGGTAATGCCTGCCCTTTATTTTATACAAATGTAATACAATTTTACCAAATAAACTGTACTTCATATTCGAGGCTCTGATGAAGCAATAGGGTTTTATTCAGGCACTCAACTGCGAGTCCACTGCGTCTTATAGCAGAAACAGCTGTGAGCTAATGAAGTTCATAACATAAGCATAGTTTATCCTGTGTAATCTCTTTTTCTGAACAATCTCGAGTATAACCAGCCGAAATTGCAAAGATAATCTGGAACTCGACTGAGGAAAGAAAACTCCGAATGACCCGTCTTTGTTTTCTTTGTATCGTCTATCTGGATGTTTTGTTGTCCCTTTTTTGTGTCACCTGTCTGGATGTTTGCGTCCTTGTCCCATCTTGTATTATATATATATATATATATATATATATATATATATATATATATATATATATATATATATATATATATATATATATATATATATAGGTTGGTCACGTGTTTACCGTACGTACGTGAAACTCCGAGTAACTATAGAATGAATCAGCTACTGATTCTTCAAACACTATGCCATGTATTTGGTGATAATTTATTTCGTTTATAAACAGGATACACACACACACGCACGCACACACACACACACATATATCCATACATACACACACGCACACGTACGGACACACTTAAACATATCTATCTATCTATCTATCTATCTATCCATCCATCCATCCATCCATCCATCCATCTATCTATCTATCTATCTATCTATCTATCTATCTATCTATCTATCTCCATACATGCGTGCACATACGCATGCGTGTAAAGATGCTTGTGTGTATGTGCGTGTACGTGTGTGCGTGCGTGTACGTGTGTGCGTGCGCGCTCGCTCACGCGTGTGTGTAATGAGTATAATCTTTATGTTGTTTTCCCTCGCAGCAGAACTATAGAGACATCAATTACAGCTGCAGGCATCTGAAGAAGTATGGCTGAGCTAGGCTCTAAGCCGTGGTGGTGGTCTTGAAGTCGTGGTTTTCGTGGGGTTTGTGGTGTGGGTGCTGGCCGTGAAGGTGCTGCATTGGTTATGGTGTTGGTGTTGTTATTACTGTTGATGGTGCTAGAGTTGGTGGTGGATGTGGTAATAGTAACGTTGATGGTATTTAAAGTGTTGGAAGCGGGTTGAGATGAATAGCGTTGCAGGATAAACAAATACCTAACTATTCTCTTTTCTATTTCTCTGCCACCCCATCTATCCCGACTTAACACACACAACTATCCTTGAATAGGGAGATATCTCAGACTCTGTGTGTGTGTGTGTGTGTGTGTTAGTGTGCGCGCGTGTGTGTATTAAGCTTATTGACTCAATGGAAGTAGCTATATATAGATTCTCACACAAACGCGCACACACAAACATGCGCTCATAGACATACAAACATATATGTATGTGTGTGTGTGTGTGTGTGTGTGTGTGTGTGTGTGTGTGTGTGTAGGTGTGTATGATGCAGCTTTCTGGTGAGTCAATAGGATTAACAAGATAAAATATACAATGAGCGTTTCTTCAAGTTTTAACTGTTTCAGCTACTTATTAAAATAACTTTTCACACACACACACATAGTTTAAGACAGACAGACAGTTATGCCATTATTTGGGACTGATCTACCTCTCTATCTTCCTATCTATCTATGTATCTACATGTTTTACCACAGACATGAATAGTGTACTATAATTGTTATGTCTCTAAATCAAATCACAATGCAGCAAATATATTCTTTTAAAACATCCCTAAGATTATAGAAGTATCCCCTTTAACACAATAGCTAAAAATTTTAAAAAAAAACAACGATTTGATTGTTCAACAAGATTCCTCATATTATCATAGGTTTTTACATTTTAATAATGAGGAGGCGGCCCGCTGGCAGAAGCGATTGCACGCCGGACAAACTGCTTAGTGGCATTTCGTCCGTCTTTACGTTCTGACTTCAAATTTCGCCGAGGTAGAAGTTAGGTTCTGTGTTCAAATTCCGCCGAGGTAGAAGTTAGGTTCTGTGTTCAAATTCCGCCGAGGTCGACTTTGCTTTCATCCTTTTCGGGATCGATAAAATAAGTATCAGTCAAGCATTGGGGTCGATGTAATCCATGATTTACCCACTACTCCAAAATTTCAAACCCTGTACCAATAGTAGAAGGGAGAGTTAAGAAATTTTACACTTCTATCACTCTCCCTCTTGAAACAAGGATTTGAAATGCCGAAGGCCTTGCTTAGAAGAGGGTGGGTGGTAGAAGTGTAAAACATCTTAATCAAGGACTTGGACATTGACATTGTCACATACATATGGAAAATGATTTTAAATTACTAATCCTTTATGGGTGAAAAAGTTACCATAATCTGATGTGAATATGGGTTCAACAGACTCGGTAGAAATAAGCGAGTTCGTCAGCCATTTCTTATTTTTAAATTCGTGCACTTAGTAAGAGGTATGTTTTGACTTTGTAAACTACTGCTGTTAAATAAAAAGTGTCGCCAATCCTATACTTATTATTCAATGATTTCGGATCTTCTATTATTAATGAAACCAGTTTTCACAAAGTTGACTGCCTAGATGTAACACTCGATCTTTCTAAATCATTCTACTAATCAGACAAGTTGTTAAAATACATACATTTTTTTCTAATCTCCCAAAAGTATAATTAATAATTTTAAGAACATTTCACTCAAAATCGCAAACCTCTCCGCTACCACGCAAATCTTTAATGAAGCAGTATCTTATTATAATGACGCCTTTGTTAGGAACGGCTGTAGAAAGATTCGAACCTACATACAACTTACTTAGAACCTACATACAACCTACACAGAACCTACTTAGAACCTACATACAACCTACACAACAAGCAATTACAAGTAATATTAACAGTAGAAATAAAACAAAAGCAGAACAAGACACAGCATGTGATGTTTTTGTTCTGATATATTTCAGAATTTAACAAAGCTGTAGATAACTATAGCTATACCTCTCTTACACTTCCTTTGAAAACATTTCCACTATGCTACAGAATTTTTAATAAAAATGCAATAAAATGATCTTACTCCACTACATTTAATTCTGCACAAAAACTGGCGTCCTCTAACCAACGAAAAAAATTAAAGATAAACGTAACTGCACCAATTATTGTAATATATACAATGATACTAATTGTAACTGCATTAATTTGTGTAATTGCTATTGAGATCATAAATGCTTAGATAATGATATAATCTACCAATATAAAGTTACCAATAATAATTCAATCCACATATACGAATAGGTTCCACTTCTACACCTTTTAAACTAAACCACAGCTACCACACTCACAAGTTTAGAAACTCGAATAGAAAAAGAAAAAATGAAATGTCACGCACGAAATTTATTTGGTGAATGTTAAAAATACTAACTACACACTCAAATGGATAATAAGGGCTCCTTAAGCAGACCTATCAATTTATGTTCGTGAGAAAGCTTAGCCATTATATTTGCTTAGGGCAATCCACTGAATAGACATAAAGAGATGATTTTCTCGTATAAACACAGAGCCTCCAAAACCTTATATCTGCGGCAAAACCAGATCTTTATCTGAAGATAACATGAAATTCAACCTATAGCTTTTTCTCGGGTTAATACAGTTTTCACCGGAATTTTTTATTAATCTACTGGATCTTTACTTACGGCGACTGAGTTTTTTTTATTATTTAGTAACTTAACATCTTAATATTTTTTTTATATAATAATATTTCCTATTCGTACTTTAATTGATTTAACACATCAATCTTATTATATTTTGACTTTCTATTTAGTTGCTTTTTGATTTTGTATTGGTAATTTTATTTACTTTTCAACAATCAATACATAAACATTTTCAACACCCTACTCTCTTTAATTATTTTTACTTCATTATTTATTTTCCCCCAGAAAATTTACTCAATGTTAATTTGCATTAATGTATATTAACAATAATTTTATCTATCCCGAGCTACATTGCCCAATATAATATATGTACCTAGCGGTCTCTTTTACTTAACTTTCCATTTGTTTCAATTTCTACTCAAACTCCTTGCACCTTCCTACCATTTTGCAGACGCCTAGTCAATTATATTTCATTATAATCTTCTTCCTCCCCTTGTTCCTCTTCCTCCCCTTGTTCCTCTTCCTCCCCTTGTTCCTCTTCCTCCCTTTGTTCCTCTTGTTCCTCTTCCTCCCCTTGTTCCTCGTGTTCCTTGTCCGCCTCTTGTTCCTCTTCCTCCCCTTGTTCCTCTTCCTCCTCCTTCCCTCCTCTGCCTCTTTTCTTTTCTTCTTCATCATCATTACTACTACTTTGATTATTATTAAATGGCATGTCCAGAAGTGTTACATTTGGAATCAATGTCCTTGATAACGAGTTAATCAGTTTCCTTACATATCGAAGCCCTTTCGTACAATCCTTGCTGTTCGTCCTTGCTGTTGCTAATAGAGATTTCTGTATGATGCTACTCTCGTACTTACACCGATTTCATTGAGAAAACTACCAAATCTGCTGGTAACGGTACTTAGTACGTCTATAACTACTGGGACTTATCATCATCATCATCATCATCATTATTTATTGTCTTTGCACAGCTTCTAACGCTGGAGATGTATTACGGTGCCAGTTGTTCACTCTTATTTTTCGAGCACCGTCCGGAGTATTCGAGCGGTTCCAAGCAGTATTGTTTTCTGCAAGTGATCCACCCTTATTGCAACCCCTATTTGTTCCATGTATTGGGTTGTCCGGAAAGTTCGTGCCGATTTATAGTAGCTTACCATTCGACTTATTTTAGAACATGGTTAAGTCCATAAAATAGGATTTGACTACACCTCCATTTAGAGCACAGTTTAAGCTATCTTTTAGTGGAAGAAGGTTTATGTTCCTATAACCTGTGTTAATTCTGTAACACTTTAAAATGGAAGATAAGAAAGTTGAGTACACAAATTGCTACGATGTTTGGGTACCACATGAGAAATGGATTATCTAGCGAAATGTTCAGAGAAAGCGATCCTGGAGTAAGCGACATGAGCCACCCTTAGCCATCCCTAAAAAAAGTCTTGCTTTGTATCTGGTGGGATTAGAAAGGAATTCTATACTATGAGCTTCTCCCAAGTAACTAGACAATTAATTCTGAGAAATACTGCACACAACTGGACGAGTTAAAAGCAGCAATTCAAGAGAAACGTCCAGAATTGGCTTACAGGAAGGGTGTTGTTTTCCAACATGATAATGCAAGACCGCACGTTTTTTTGGGAACCAGACAAAAATTGCTGCAGCTCGGCTGGGATGTGTTATCCCACCCTCCATATTCACCAGATATTGCTCCTTCGGATTTCCACTTATTCAGGTCTCTGCAGAATAGTCTTAATGGTAAAATTTTCAATTCCTAGGATGACATAAAAAGATACCTTGATGAATTCTTTGCCATGAAAACACCTCAATTCTGGGAAGAGGGTATTTTCAAGTTAAAGGAAAGATGGAGACGCATTGTGCAGCAAAATTGTTCATATTTGGTTGATTAAAAGTGTAATGGCAAGTATTAATTGACCTTTTTCTTTCCTTTAAAAATCGGCACGAACTTTCCGGACAACCCAATACTTCTCAAAATTTTTATTCACTGTTCCCGACAATTATTGGTACTACTAGCACCTTTTTCATCGTCCACAACTGCTTAACCTCCCAAGCTCTCAATTAACACTATGTCTGGCTTCTTATTCTCTATCTCATGGTCGCACTGAATCATAAAATCCCGTAGGATCTTTGCATTAATATTTTCGATGATACCTTCAGGTTTGTACCACTTTTTTGCTCTGTCAAATCCATACTTGCTGCAAAGTGTCCAATGGACAATCCTTGCTATATTGTCATGACGTCTCTTTCTGACTGGCTAGTGGCGTACATTGACTGGTAATATGCCACACGGTTTCACCATTTTGTGAGCGTGCGTATAATGAATACAGTTTATGGACGAGTTGTGAAGAAGTACACTTCACAATCATGAGGTTTCGTGTTCAATCCTACTGAATGGCATCGTGAGCAAATGTCTTTTACTATAGGCTCAGATCGACCCGAGCCTTGTGAATTAAACTGGATAGACAAACTGCGTGGAAATCCGTCGGAAAGAATGTACCCGTAATCCAAAAGCTGTAGCTTTGTCAATCATTGTGCCACGCTGATTCAGCTTCCTTATGTGCAGAAGTATCTTTGGAATACTCAGCCACTTAAATTACAATTCAATGAGTAGGTACTTCAGTTGGTCAAGCAACTGGAATTATTCCTCGTCGCAACCGACAAAGGATTAATGTGTTTTAGATAACTATTTTGCGTGGAGATTTGTACAGATGTGTCTTCAGGTACGTTTTAGACGTTATTACTGTTGACCTGTGATCAATGTTTTGCTTTAGTTTTTCACATGCAGTACATCTACCACTGTATTATTCGATAAATCCTTCCTTTTCTAAGGGGATAGAGTATTATTTGAGAGAGATGGTATTCTATTTCTCGCGGGGTCATCGACAAACTAGAAGCTCTCGCGTTGACTCGTGGCAGGAAAGTAATCAACACTACACGTAGATGGATTTTTGCTTGCAGGAATAAGCTATGGTTGAAAATAAATGAGTTTGAGACTGTGGGTGGCCATGCTTGCTCAAGTGTGTGTGTGTGTGTGTATGTGTGTGTGTGTGTGTGTGTGTGTGTGTGTGTGTGTGTGTGTGTGTGTGTGTGTGTGAGTGGAAACACGTGCCCATGAATATGCGGATTCGTTTGCGGGTGTGTTGAAGTATATCATTATGTATACATATATGCACAAGCACGTACACATTGTATTATGTATGTATAATTGTACGTACGTAAAACTTTAATTATACAGAAAGCGTTCAACGATTCTACAAAGATTTCGAAACATGTAAATGCACGCGCGCGCGCGTGTATAGGCATTCTACTGTAACGAACGCGATTTGCGGCTTACGCAATGTATAAGTGCACGTGTGTAACTGTACGTACATACATACATACATACATACATATACATGCACCCGCATACACAAGCGCACACATATACACAGAAAGAAAGAGACAGAAAGAGAGAAAGAGAGAGAGAGAGAGAGAGAGAGAGAGAGAGAGAGAGAGAGAGAGAGAGAGAGAGAGAGAGAGAGAGAGATAGAGAGAAATACATACATGCATGTGTAAAGAATTACTTACTCAAACAGATACATACATATACATATGCACAAGTGCAATCATATATATATTTATGCATGCACAGCTCTATGGAAATATGTTTGTGTGTTCTTCATTTGTAAAGAAAACATCAGGAAATTAATTGAATGCCTACAGTTTGTATACACACATTTACACACGCTAAAACATGCATACATACGAATGCTAAAGCACATGCACACACTCATACACACAATGAATCATGAACAGCTACAAACATAAGCTTTCAAGCATATTTTCGCAGATAAAGACTGCTTACTCACAGATATACTCGTTGAAAGAATAAAAGACTACCAAGCGTTTACTTAAAACACACACATACTTATAATCCTTTCATTCTTTCTGCACCCATGCACATGTGCACACACACACACACACACACACACACACACACACACACACACACACACATAAACACATTCCCACGCCGTCTACGCACACATGCCAACACACACACACGCCATCCATTCACACACCCTTCAGTTTGTCTCTGACTCACTACTGACCATTCCATCTATGCACACATGCAAACATACACGGCCACCCCCATCCATTCACACACCTATCACTATAGGTGCTGACCTCTCAAAGTGACATTAACATGCATGTACATAGATCCTACCTCTGGCACAGATCCTAGCACGCACACACACACACACACACATGCACACGCTACCACACACACACACACACACACACACATGCACACGCTACCACACACACACACGCGCGCACACATGCACACAGACACAGACACACACAGATACACACAAGCACACACACACGCTACCACACACACACACGCTACCACACACACACACGCTACCACACACACACACGCTACCACACACACACACGCTACTACACACACACACGCTACTACACACACACACGCTACCACACACACACACACTACCACACACAAACACGCTACCACACACACGCACACACGCACGCACAGTATCAGGAATTAACGGTCCTTTCTATAAGATTTCTTGGCTCCTCTCTAAACTCCTCAAGCAGCTCCCAAGACTCAAAGATATCGACCCCTCCAAACTTAAAACTAACATGTACGAGAGAACCGTGCAGCTGCAGACTTTCATTTAAAGGAACTGAGGCGAGAGAGTGCATCCTCAATCCATGGTATAATTTGAAAATTTTCAGATAGAAGTGTACATGCTGTGTTTCGTGTACATTTGCAAGACGGCAAAGTGGGACAAGCAACTATCTCACGGTACACACAGGATCCTACGAAGATAAGTTGTCTAGATACAAGGGTGCAGAGAGTACGATGAGACACCTGACGTGCGCTGAGTTGAGAAAATAGCTGAGTTGGCGCAGACATAGGAAAACATCAATGACGACACAATATTGTGGCGCATGTGTGTAACTGGATGTGAGTATACGAGATGTATGGATGTACGTTGTATTTGTTCATATATATATATATATATACATATATATTTACCGTAAATCCTCGAGTATAGTCCAGCCTTGAGTATAACCATTACCATGGTTATAACCGGGCCCTATTACCATGCTCTTCAGCATATGATATAGCTTCAAGTTTAAACACAGCTGAATAAGATCTAACATAGCTGAATAAGTTCTACAAGGCATTTTATAGGCATGTAATGTATAAAATGTTTTATTGGAGATTAATGTACAGGTTTAAGTCCCGCTTATAACAAACCCTAGTAAAGACCCACAGTAGTTCAAACATTTAATACCGGTATTTAATTAAGTTTCTAGTGTTTGCCACAGTAATGGTGCAAACTGCCAATACAAACAGCAGGATGAACTATTTAGCGCTAAACTATTAAGCACAATTCGTGCGTAATTAAACCAGTAGCACCTAGTCGAACAAACACTTCCGTGCATGCGTAATACAATAATGGTAATGTTCTTAACTGTTATATGGCAATGTAAATATGTTTGCAAATTGTTTTTGTTACATGTTATTCTGTGTTCTGAATACTTTTATTTTAATAAATGTTGCTTACTGCAAGTTATGGATGATTCCTTTATGACTTCATTGCTTTCAGGCTTAGCTTAAGGTATTTTCGCGCCTGACATCACAAAATGCGTCTGAATAAATATTGCCGGACAACAAATAGAGACTCGGACATTGTTTAGAAAATATTATTTTCATTTTTAACCTCGTATATAGTACGCACTAGGGATTTTGACCTTTAAATGTTGGGTAAAAATGCGGATTATACTCGAGGATTTACGGTATATATATATATATATATATATATATATATATATATATATATATATATATATATATATATATATATATATAAATATATATATATATATATATATAAATATATATATATATATATATATATATATAAATATATATATATATATATATATATATATATATATATATATATCATTCAACTACGGTAGTAGTTGAATAATATTCTTATGGGCGGCGAGCTGGCAGAAACGTTAGCACGTCGGGCGAAATGCTTAGCGGTATTTCGTCTGTCTTTACATTCTGAGTTCAAATTCCGCTGAGGTTGACTTTGCATTTCATCCCTTCGGGGTCGATAAATTAAGCACCAGTTGTTGACTGGGATCGATCTAATCGATTGGCCCCTTCACCAAAAATTTCGGGCCTTGTGCCTAGAGTAGAAAAGAATGTTCTTAAGACTGCAATTTACTCACACGCAACATCTTTCAGAGCTTGTTGCTAATTCAGTTCTTAACCAAATTGAAAACTTAACATTTTTGAAGAGGACTAGCTACATTTTGGCATAAAAAAATTGAGATTTGATCTATTAGAAAAAAGTTTACATCAAAATTTGTAGCAACGTTATAGGAGAGTCAGTAACGCCATCAATCAAAATTAGATTTAAATAACTTTTTTATCTTAAAGGCAATATATATATATATATATATATATATATATATATATATATATATATATATATATATATATATATATATATATATATATATATATATATATATATATATATATATATATATATATATATATATATATATATCTTAGCTTCAATGATAGAAGAAAGCATGAAGAATTTCATAGTTTTGTTTCTATGCAACAAAAATTTGTATCAAAATGGTTGTGAGATAAAATATCATGAACAAATATAAGTAAGGCAAAAAATTGGATTTTAGTATAATTAACTTTTTTATTTTAAAAACAAACTATATCTTAATTAAGCTTAAAATGATAGAGCTCAATTCGAGGAATTTCATGGTATCAATCTCATGCAATGAAGTTTTAAAAGAAAAATTTATGAGTGTCTGTTTCTCAAATTCGAGGGGGATAATATAGTTCTATACTTTTTTTAAAGAATATAGTTCTATAAGGGGACTTCTAATATATATCACCGGCGTCATTGCAGTAAGGAAAAAAATTATCAATGACACCGCTAATTGACATATTTTGCACATTATTAATTAGCATAATAGCATAGCATGGAAAAATCATGGATTACATGGGAAAATGCGGGCAAGAGAAATAATATTCTTAAGATTGTAAACCTTGAAAATTACATTACACTTGGAAAAGTTCAGGACAACTTATTACATCTGGTAAAGTACAGAACAAGACAATTTTTACTTAAAATATTGCAGCTAAGGATAAAATTTGGATATTAAAAATTATTTGATTTTAATTTTCAAAGTAACATTATAATTAAAAAAAGGTACCATCATTTTGTTAAATAGTGGTACACTAGAATACTTAAAAAATGAGAGACAAAAGTACTAATATAGCTAACATTTTATGCAAAGAAGAATGGTATATATGGTAGGCAAATTCATTATGTCAAAAATAGGCATTAGGTCAAAACTAAAAATGTAAAGACTTGGCAATAACTTAGGCAATAACTGAAGCAAATTTTACTGTGAATTTGTTGTTATAGGTAGATTTTGCTGTAATATATAACTAATGTTTTTTATTATTCTATTTATTGTACTAACTATTTATATACTACTATTATTTTTTATAACCCATTTTCAATTTCTAATTATTAATTAAAAAAATGAATTTTTTAAAGTGCAAAAAATATTTTGATTTAGTTATTTTTAAATTTTTAATAGAAGCAACAAGTAATAGCTAATAAAATTTTTAGTTTTAATAAAAGCTAATATTTTCTAAATCTAAATATTTTATTTTTATTTGAAATTTTATCCTTAGCTGCAATATTTTTAGTAAAAATTGTCTTGTTCTGTACTTTATCCGATGTAATAAGTTGTCCTGAACTTTTCCAAGTGTAATAACTTGTCCTATAATTTTCCATGTTTATAATCTTAAGAATATTATTTCTCTTGCTCGTGTTTTTCCATGTAATAGAATAATGCGAAGACTGATCAACCTGCAAAAAATTAAGTAGAACTGTGAAAACTGCAAACATTCAAAAGAAAACATGTGACGAAGACCACGCAATGAAAATGCAGTGAACAATACGTGTACATGAAATGTACAATGCAAACGGCCAATGAGAAAAATAGATACACGTGAATTTCTTCGAAGAATTCGACCTCTTAGCATTAAATTGAAACATAATTGTGTTGGAGTTTATAAACATGCTAATATGTTAACAAACAAAAGTTCGCAATGCAAACAGCATAGTAAACAATACAAAATAGTTTAAACTCCTTTGATTGCTATCTTATTCTGAATTATGAAGATGGCCATTTATTTCATATGAATTACAATATAAAATATACGACATCCTCGTGTTGTGTGTACACGTTGTTTGGTAATGCAGTAAGATATTTTCTGTGGCTTCATGATTCATTCTGTGTGGGAGCTAGTTTCATCCCTGTGCCGCTAGAGAAAAAGAGAAACAGTAAATGTGATATAGCAGCTTGAGATAATAAAAGTTCTATCCTTGCATGCATACGAAACAAAAGTTTGCTCCTCGACCAGCGGTTGAATTGACCGACAAAATGTACTTCTTAAGTATAGCGCTTCAAAGAGGTCATTTTAAAACAATAGCTTTCTTCAGAGTTATCTTTCTGATACTTCCATGACCAGAGAAAGATCAAGAGGTTAACTCATCCTCAGAAATCTCTAAGTGCAATGAGGAAAAAACAAAAGACCGGAAATTTGTTTGACAATTAAAAATGTGGATTCAGTCCCGAATCTTCTTAGCTATACTATTCTGTATCTGATCACTAATACATACGTACATACATACATACATACACACACACACACACACACACACACACACACACACACACACACACACACACACACACACACACACACACACACATGTATGTATGTGGAGGCGCGTGGCCTAGTGATTAGGGTGTCAGCACCATGATCGTAAGATTGTGGTTTCGATTCCTGGAGCAGGCGGCGCGTTGTGTTCTTGAGCAAAACACTTCATTTCACGTTGCTCCAGTCCACTCAGCTGGCAAAAATGAGTAACGCTGCGATGGACTGGCATCCCGTCCAGCTGGGGAACACATACGCCATTGAAACCAAGAAACCGGACCTATGAGTCTGACTAGGCTTTAAAAGGGCGCATTTATTATATATATATATATATATATATATATATAAAGTTGTTTGTTATGGCCGGTCACAAAGTGATCATTGGTTTTGTACATATATATATATATATATATATATATATATATATATATATATATATATATATATCTATATATATATATATATATATATATGTATGTTTGTATGTATGTGTATATATATGTGTGTGTGTGTGTATGTATTATGTGTGTATGTATATATATAGTCACTGCGAAGATTTATCAACCTATTAAAGGGATGATTTCATCCAAGATACACTGGTTTAATACCTTATATTGTTGAGAAATATCTCTTCAATATAAATAGGTATATTATAGATATCGAATATTATTAAGAAAATAGAAAATTTAAACGGATATAAATTAATTTATTAACATATTGTTAATTAAGCATACAATTGCTTCAGTTTACACTCAATACAAATTACAAATCTATAAAATAAGTTTACATTTTAAAGATTTTGAATAAAATGTCATTAGAGCCGATGGACATTAAAGAAACTACATGCTGATCAATTGAGATTCTCCGACAGACTAAGTAAATGAAAATATGTTTAATAAAAAATAATAAAAATAAAGATATAATAAAAATGAAAATAAATAAAAATAGAAATAAAAGTGTGTAAACAAAATAAAAATAAAACCATTATAAATGTGGATGTCTATTGCCTATGTTACTTTATGTGTGTGTGTGTATGTATGTGTGTGCATGTGTGTGTTTGTGCGCGCGCTCATGCGTGTTAGCGTGTTAGAAAAAACTTACCAAATCAAATCCGTTTGTTTATATATGCGTGTACGCGTAATTATTTGAAAATAAAATCCAACCGTTATAATCTTGTATTATTTTCAAAGTAATCATCCTAAATCAATAACAAATACTTTAATATCAAATGTCGAAAAAAGAATTTCTTACCTTTCGTCTAATGTAGAGAATTTCTATGATAATATAGAATACGATAATATAACGCTCGCAAAAACAGGATATAAATATACGATGAAATATTATAGGCCTAATGAAAACAATATAAATAAAAATAGAGATGATAAAATGCGAAATAAAACAATTTAAAATTATAATAAATGGACTAAAACTAGAACTATTAATAAACATGTTATAAATAAAAATAATATGAATATAATAATAAACAATGATTATTTAAACCCTAAAATAAACAAACATAAATTTTAAAATTAGAATAAGAATAAAATAAGAATAATAATAACTTTGGAAAAATAAATATTAAGTCTAATTATGAATTCACGAAACCTAATACTAAATATAAAAATTATAACTATTTTGATCACTATCACAAATAACAAATCTAGTAAAGCTGAAATTATTACGAATATGAATATCCAAGATAATACTTATGATATTCGTAAAAATAAAACTAACCGATATACTCTTTACGTAAATTCTGCTAAATCAAATATGGATAATAATTGTCCTGATAAAGCTAATATTATATGGTTGATTATCCCCTTTGAAAAGCAGGTTAGAAATAACTTAATCAATTCTCTTTATAGATCTATTTCTAAACACTTCACTAAAGATAATAAATATAGTGAAATAATTAACAATAAATCTATAAGAATTGGTTTCTCTTTATCTAAAAATGTTTTTAGAAGTATATCTTCAATAAATAACAAAAAATTGAATATTTTCTATAACAGTAGAAATATTAATAATACTGATTTATTGAATGACTACCGTGATAAATCTTGCTGTAGGAATGATGATAATATGTTTTGTAATGATAGAAGGGAAATAACCCTTATTATCTCCCTTTTTAACCACACTAATATGAATAATGATAATAGAATAATAAACGGAAATAATATTGGTAAAAATTCTATAATAAATGATGTAAATAATACTTCTGATTGTAGGATTTAGGATGAATGTAAATTTAATAGTTTTTGTAAGCAAGATAATCTAGTATATCGATGTATAGTAGAATCAGAAGATAAAAACTACTTTATACTGGATCAACCGAAAATCCCATCAAGCGACGGATTGCTAACCACGAAAATAATTTTAGAAACAGACAAAAAATGAAAAATACTAGTCTAAGCAAATTTATATGGATGTTAAAAGATAAAAATAAAAATTATAAACTTGAATTGGAGATAATTTGTCACGCCGGATCGTATAGAATTTCTGATAGGCGATGTGAATTATTCGTAGAAGAGTTTTTTTTTTCAAAATCTAACATCTAAGCAAACTCTTTCATTCCAGACAAGAGACAATTTTTATCACGTACACATTCCTCTAAATATGTTTTTAGGAAGTATAATTAGAATAAATAAAATTGAATACAATATATAACTGTATAATATATTACGTATAACTAGATTAAAAATTAAATATATAAAAATATATATGATATAAAACAATATAAATAATATGATATAATACTCAAAAGTCTAATAATAATATTGATTATTTCAATTGATAAACTTAATTAACTGAGATAATACTTAATATTTTGATAGTAAATATTGTAAATCTATTAACAACACTAATTTTGATACGTAATACACTAAATCTTTATTCTAACGAAACAAAAATTGCATTCAACGTAATCACGTGATACACAATTTATACTACTCTCTTGTTTAGCACTAATAAGATTTATCATTAGCATCAATGATCCTTAAATCTAATAATTAAAATTAACTGATATGAAAATTCTAAATAATATTAAGATTAATCATAATTTTGTCTTTATATATATATATATATATATATATATATATATATATATATATATATATATATATTGAAAATATTAATAACTTATATTTATTGATAAAGATATAGATGTCTAATAGTAGTATTTTCTTCAGTTTCTTTCATGTATACATACATGTACATACACGAATATAAACCTAATAATACAAGATTATAATGGTTGAATTTTATTTTCAAATAATTACGCGCACACGGACTTATAAATAAACGGATTTGATTTCATACGTTTTTTTCTAACACGCTTACACACACACACACGCACACACGCACAAATTAACATAGGCAATAGGCATCCACATTTATAACAGTTTTATTTTTACTTTGTTTATACATTTTTATTTTTATTTTTATCATATTTTCTTAAATCTACTTAGTTTGTTGGATAATCTCAAATGATCAATATGTAGTTTCTTTAATGTCCATTGGCCCTGATGATATTTTACTCAAAATCTTCAAAATGTAAACATATTTTATAGGTGTGTAATTTGTATTGAGTGTAAATTGAAACAATTGTAGGCTTAACAATATGTTAATAAATTAATTTATATCCATTTAAAATCTCTATTTTCTTACTTAATAATATATATATTTATATATATATATATATACATGATTTAATGTGAGCTACTATAATTTTCATGTCTCTGGCAATAAAATAGTCGAACGAGCGTGTATAATGTGCCGTGTGTTATCAGGCAATTATTTGGGCTTCAACTACATGGCTGCTCTCTGCGAAAAAAAAAAAAAAAACGGGATCGAGTGAGAAAAGACAAGAGAAAAAAAATAAATAAAAAACCTAACGAAAAAAAGCATGGATGGAAGGGGATAAGTGTTCTGCCCTTTCGGTCCGTTAGAAATGGAATTCGACAGGGAACTGTTAAAGTTTGTGAGATTGCATGCTTAATGCAGAGAGGGTTGTGTTATCCAGTTCGATTTTAGAAACTTAACCAAATGTCCGCATTTTGTGAAAATTTCGGATCTAGAATTCAGTACAAAAGTGAGATTCTTAGATTTAAAAAGGATACGAGTTCTTTCAGCTATTCAAAGTCAGCACCTCTTTGACCTATAACCGTATCGTGTGGATCGTTCTACGATGCTCCATTTCAATGTCGTGTGGTGTATTGTTGACGTTCAGGTCCCAGATATGGCTGGCAAACTTAGTGGTTTTCTTCTTATTTACGTGTCGCAAAGAATACTAGTAGTTGGCATATCTGTTTTAAAAGTCACTTTCCATAGACCAATATACTTTCTCTTTTAAGTTTCATTATTTTGCATAAAATAATCTTCTTAAAAAACTTCTTTCTTCGTGGCACACTCCCTTCAACATACAACAATGACAACAACGACAACGACGGTGATGACTACGATGATGATGGTGCAATGGGATAATGAAAGTGAACATTGAAAGCCGGATATAGTGGATGTGAATAAAGAGAGAAAAAAATCTGCTTAATCATATATGTTGCATTCCCTAGTGATGGCAGGGTATCGGAAAGAGAAGTAGGTCAGATATTAGTTTAGTATAGCTATCCTCCCGGATGCTTCAATGATTTCATGCTTCAATGAGCTCTCCATATAACAGTCTGAGCCATTCTTAACATTCTTGTGTGGCAGCGTCTATTTGTTTGTGCTGGTTCTAAACTATGTGATGCGCAAGACCTTAAAGGGAAAAGAGGAAGAACTGGGGTTTAGGTGGGAAAGACGAAGAAATAGACAAATTACACCAAAGGCACTTATAGACTAGAACTTGAAGATCAGATACGATGACTTGAAATGGGAATTGAAAATAACGTGGTTCATTGAAGAAGGTGAGTGTTATATCTATGTTGCCTGAGCCTTGGATACTATGTTTACCAAGTACACAAACCTAATGTAAAAGCTAAGAGTAAGTGTGAAGATAGAGCTTCTACAGGAAACATTGTTGCTTGGAACTGCACGAATCATCCTCAGAGTAAGTGCCACCTCAATCCACTGGTTGTGCATACTTGACACTGCTGCATTCTCCAGCGAGGTTGCTGTATTAAACAAGATTTTAAAAATCCTTTCTACTAAAGACACAATGTCTGGAATTTGGTGGGAGGGGACTAGTCGATTATATCGACTCCAGTGATTCACTGGTACTTATTTTATCGACCTCTGCGGAATTTGAACTCAGAACGTAGCAACGGGCGAAATACCGCTAAGCATTTCGTCCAGCATGCTAATGATTCTGCCAGCTCGCCGACTTATATAATAATAATAATAATAATAATAATAATAATAATAATAATAATAATAATAATAATAATAATCCTTTCTACTATAGGCACAAGGCCTGAAATTGGGGAGGAGGTAGTCGATTAGATCGACCTTAGTACACATTTGGTACTTAATTCATCGACTTCGAAAAGATGAAAGGCAAATACAATCTCGACAGAATTTGAACTCAGAACGTAGTGACAGGCGTAATACCGCTAAGCATTTCGCTCGGCGTGCTAACGATTCTGCCAGCTCGCCGTCTTATATATAACAATAATGATAACAACAACAACAACAACAATAATAATAATAGTAATAATAATCTTTTATTATTGTTGCTGCAAGTGCAATGCATGAGGGAACATTACAAGGTAGAGGCCGATTTAAGGAATCGAGCATGGATAAACAGACATGGAATAAGATAATATAATAACAAAAGAGAAGTGAAAGAAAAGCGCGTCCCAGGAGGGGAACATCCACATGGATTCAATCGAAGAACCCCAAAAGAAGTTCTCTCGCCTTACCCCGTCTTCTCCGGCCTATTCCTGAAGGCTATACTCACTATTCTCTGACGCGTTTCTACTAATATAATCGAAGTCAGTAGACTCCTCTTTCCCTTAACATTTCTCTCAAAGTGGTACTTGAGGAAGTTGATTGACCAAAGAGTATTTGTCCTCAGTCCACAACACTACCTTTTTTTGCTAGAGTTGCTAGATGGAAGGAAACTGCCTGCTCATTCACGATGATTTCAGTTGATAACCTGATACATCCTACTTACGACAACAGCTGTCGGCATAACTCTACAGGCCAGCTGTGTTCAGACACTGCACAGTTTAATAGAAAGTATAGAGTATAAGAAGAAAACACTAGAAGGGGAATAATTTTAATCAGAGGTGTGCTAAAATCTAGAATTCAAAGAAACTTGTAGTTGTCTTTGTCAACAAAAATGAATCCATATGAATTCGGTAAATTGATCTATCGTGAGGAATGGAAGAATCTAACGTTTCAGACATTCGCCTTTCAAGAGGGGGGGAGGGGGAGAGGGAGACAGACAGACAGACAGAGATCGCAAACTTGAGATTGCAAAAAGCAATAAAGAAGGTACATTGAAGTGATGTGGGAGAACAGAGGGAAAATCAGTAAAAGATTTTATGTAGTGTGTGGTGTGAAGATAGAAGAGGAAGTAAAGAGTGAGGGAGGGGTAGTAGGAGGACGGAAGATTAGGGTTGTATACAATGGAAGCGAAGTCATGTGAGGTTGGCATATTTTAATATGATCGCATAGCATAGGGACAAAAGAACACACACATACACACACATGCACACACATGCACACACATGCACACACCGGGACACAAATTCACGCGCTAAGGAGTAAAGGGGAAGAAAGGGAAGGAAACGGTCGGAATAGATTGCAGAGATCAGTAAGATCAAGAGTTGTAAGGAAAATGCGTTGGAGTGAAATCAATAAGAAGTGTGAAGGTGAGCGAGGTCTAGATATAAAGTAAACGTAGGTGTACCGTCAAAATCCAACTGTATATACTGCACATGTGTCACACATAATACGTACAATGATAAGAACAATGTATACACAACTGGACATGACATTCAGCCACTCAGTACATATGCATACATACACAGACATGCAGGAAGTAAATAGACAACTTTAATTTTCAAAATTTCTTATCTAAACGTCTTAATATGTTTTCAGCGGTGTAGAATTTAAAATGTAATTATTCTTTTTCATTCCAGGTGCCATTATATTAAACATTTGCGAAGAGTAACCATGCCACGCACAAAAAATTCAGCAGAACTGACAAATTTTCAAAGAGTTCGTATTGTTGGGCAATATGAGGCTGGTCTTAACCAGCGAAAAATTGCCGAAAATCTTCAAATTCCTCTTGCTACTGTTAATAGAATTATAGTGCAATTCAAAAGCCAAGGAAAAGAATCAACAGATTCTCGTTCCAGCCGACCTGGGCCCTCGGAAAAGAAACTTCGCTGTTTGAAGAGAATTGTGGAAAATGAACCCCGTTCGAAAGCTTCTGACATTGCAAAGCAGCTAAAAGTTAGTCCAAGAACGTCTTACATATCTGCATAAGCTTGGGTATTATGGAGGAGCAGCTAGAAGAAAACCTCTCCTTCAACCAATTAATATCTTGAAAATAAAGAAATGGGCTAAGGAGATGTCAGAAAAATCCAGTTCATTCTGAGATAGAGCGATTTTCTCAGATGAATCCAGATTTGCATTATTTTCAGACAGTCAAGAATTTGATTTGAAACGACTTCAACCAACTCTGAAACATGGCAGTTGTCAAGCAATGACAGAGGGACAAACATAGACACACGCGCACGCACATACACACACATATACGACGAGCTTCTTTCAGTTTCCGTCTACCAAATCCACTCACAAGGCTTTGGTCACCCCAAGGCTATAGTAGAAGACACATGACCAAGGTGCCACGCAGTGCTACTGAACCCGGAACCATGTAGTTGGTAAGCAAGCTATTTACCACACAACCACGCCAGCGTCTATATATAAAATGCATTATTAGCGATGGAAGCAGTATTAGTTTCAAATAGCAATCATTATATCATACTTAAAGCAGTTATATTGCTGAAAGATGGCTAAACTACGGTATTCATCCCGAGAAGGCATCCTTTATAGAGTTGTTGTGTTAAAAACACATAAATATATAAGCAACAGACAAAATCGTCACACAACAGTGGTGACATTGCTAAATACGTATTTCTGCTTCATAATATTATGTAATTAAGGCGGCAAACTGGTAGAATCGGTACCGCGTCGGACAAAATGCTTAGCGGCATTTTTTCGACTTTACGTTCTGAGCTTAAACGACGCCAGAGTTGACTTTGCCTTTCATCTTTTCGGGGTCGATAAAATAAGGACCTCTTGAGCACTGAAGTTGATGTAAACGACTTATGTCTTCCTCCGAAATTTGGAACTAATATCATTATGCCAAAATTTGAAACTAATATTATTTATGCAATTATCTATTTATAAATTTAGTGTGAGGCAAGGGGCTAAATTATTAAGGGTCAAGTTAGGCATTGATTTCTGAAAGGAAGGAAATAGACCGGGTTGAGTCTATCAAAAAACTAGGTTATGTCAATCTCTAGCCTTTTGAAACAGAGGAGTGGAGTTTCAGGAAAGATAGGAGCGGTTGCGGGGTCAGTGTGTAGAGAGCGGAAGTAATGGAAAAAAATATTTAAGTCGTTTTAGGATAAAACACTAATTTCTTGGTTATTCATTGTTATTTTGATATTAATGGCTAGTTATTGTTATATATTGCTTGTTTCTAGTTTAATGATTCATAAAGTTAACATTCCACCAAGCCTCTTCGTCACTGACCTCCACCGATATTTTTAAACTTACAGTCGGCTGACATACTTGTGACCCGGAAGCGCGTCACGCGCGCGTGAACATGTACGTGAATATGTGCGTGCACGCGTGCAGCGATCTTCTGCGTGTGTTTGTACACACACACACACACACACACACACACACACACACACACACACACACACACACACACACACACACACACACACAAACGGGGGCGCCAGTATTTTCTTAACGAAACACTAACGAAACACGTTGAAACTTGGGACACTGGTAGAATGTGTCATATAAAACATCTTTTACTCTTAGTCTTCTTAACAAAAAAAAAAGGAATTCGTAAGTTATTCCATGTTAAAGTTGTCGTATTTCTGTAATTTCAACCAATCACTGACGTCCATTCAGCCGAATACATTAAGTGCTGGGCGGTCATAAAAATGTTATTCCCTGTGACATATTTCATCCGGTTTAATCGTAATTTATACGCATATATTGTTTATATAATAAATTACGCTGTGCGTATCTATGTGTGTAACAATTTTAGAGTTCGGATTCTCGAGTTAGGGTTAGTTTTAGGGTTAGGGTTAGGGTTGCGGTTACGGTTAACAGTCTAGTTAGGGTTAGTGTTAGGGTATTAATACGATATACACCGTTACAGCGCTAACTGTTTTTAACTGAATAGACGTCAGTGATTAGTAGAAATTATCGAAATAAGACAATTTTTTACATGAAATAAATTCGAATACAAAAATATTTTTCTGTTCTATAACACAAAATAGATAAGTATACGAAGTTTGAAAGTCTTTCCGTACCAAAAACACTACATAAAACATAAATGAAAACTGGCGCCCCCGTTTTAAAATAGATCCTGCTTTTATACAAATACATGTGTGATTTACATGTATGTATGTATGTATGTATGTTTGTTTATTCGTGTTTGTGTATACATGTATGTGTATGTACATACATATATGTGCATCTATACCTATATGTATATATATATGTGTGTGTGTGTGTGTGTATTTATGTGCATACATATACATAAATATGTGTACGTATATATATATATATATATATATATATATATATATATATATATATATATATATATATATATATATATATATGCATATAGATGTGTGTGTGTGTGTGTGTGTGATAGGTGTGTTTGTATATATGTACATATACTTAGATGTATGTATATAAGAATGTATAAATGGTATCTTTTTTTTTAATTATTCGAATTCTTCCTATAAGAAAGGGGCTATTTTCAAATAAATAAACTACGCGCCATCACTACAATTTGAATAGAGCAAAAAAAAAAAAAAAAAAGATATAATGCTTTGAAAGTTTAGATTTTTTTTTAGCCCTGCTTACAGATTTTATTTATGCGGTGCATATTATCTTGTCACTTTCTTAGTTTTAAAACTTTGATCTTTTTGAGATTACCGTTTAGACATTTACAAAGATAAGCAGGTGCACTTATAATAATAGATGTGAAGTTAGATGTACAATTTTAAACATTCCCGTTCGTTTCTTTTTTTTTTCTTTTTGTGATTGAGCCAGTCATCTATTATTCTTTTTGTAGAAGCTTTCGTTGGTGACGGGATTTTTCAGGTATTAATATTATGAAGTAAATTTCTTCTATAGGCCACTCAGGTATCCTAAATGTTGGTATCATTACTACTATTTTACATGCATTATGGAATATTGTCATGTTGTAAAAGAAAAGCTCCGACTGCCATACTTTTTAAAGTCTGGTACAATATTCTTTGGTCATTATATCTGCTTTCACAAGGCGGCGAGCTGGCAGAAACTTTAGTACGCCGGGCGAAATGCTTAGCGGTATTTTGTCTGAATTTACGTTCTGAGTTCAAATTCCGCCGAGGTCGACTTTGCCTTTCGGGGTCAATAAATTAAGTACTAGTTGCATACTGATGTCGATCTCATCGACTGCCCACACCAAAAAAAGTTTCGGGCCTAGAGTAGAAAAGATTTTGTCTGTTTTCACAGCAGGTATTTATAGTTTTCATTGTGAATTACAAGGAAGATAGAGAAAGATTATTGATGTATAAGTTTTAGATGTGGAAGTCAGTTTTTAACTATTTCAACTATTAAACATGAACATTTCTTTTGGTCATTTCCTCCCTATATTGGCTGAAATTGCTGTTATCAAATCTAGTTTTTGTCATAGTTAAATATGTTTCTTGTAGGTATCTTTTGATAATCCAGAAAGAAATTGGTAGCATATAACCACTGGATTTTTATCATAGAAATGACTAGATTTAGTGCCAAAATAAACAAAAGTACAGATATGTTATCCTTGGATAATCCCAAGTTTATTTTGGTTCGCGAGAGCAACTGTTTTTCGAAGTCTCATATTGTCATTAATTGCTCAAAATGTAGAGTAGATGAACAGCCGACAACTGATGAAGGGTCGTTCTTTATGTTACTTGTCTTGTTTTCCATTTGTTTCTCTCGTTGTTTGCATACCCAAGTTTGCCTACGTATTTCATGTTGCTTTCGTATTTCATATTGCTTACATTTTATGACGTCCTGTACCCATATATGCATATATATATATATATATATATATATATATATATATATATATATATATATATATATATATATACATATACTTATATAATTATAATGCTCTGGAAACAATCTTTTCGCTTTCAGTAACAAATATGAAGATTGTTGACCAGGTCTTTGTGAGCTTTTCAGCGGCATTAGCTATAACAAGTACTTTTACTAAGTGCAGCACTTTAGTAAACATGTGTGGGGAATAAAATCGAACATCTTTCTCTAATCTAGACTGCATTGGTTTCAGATCTTCCTGTAAAATGGCTCTTTATTTTTTTTATCCTATCGCTTCGAACATATAGACAAGCAAACTTATTAATGCTGACTCATTGTTGTATTTTTTCCAATAATGACAAATATCACGGTAGGTGAATTAATATTTGTTTAAGTTTTTGTAATCTCCATTCCAGTAA
Source organism: Octopus bimaculoides (assembly GCF_046866305.1). Lineage (NCBI taxonomy): Eukaryota > Metazoa > Mollusca > Cephalopoda > Octopoda > Octopodidae > Octopus > Octopus bimaculoides. The sequence continues at coordinate 34,769,558 of NC_142933.1, read as the reverse complement.
TTTTTAATCGCGTCGTGCAGTCGATGAAAGAGGTCTCCACGGCCTACTCCATAGCACTGGAAAAGATTTTGGTTCAAAAACAAAGTCTAGGTGAAGTGTGCGTATGTTCTCTTCAATTTTTAATTAGTTGAAGTCTTCCTAACAAAGATACAAAGCTCCATCGTTGGAATGTAGACATCAAAAACAAATTCACATTTTGAACTTGAGAGAATCTTGCATATTCTTACTATTCCACTTATAAACTGTATTTATAATGTGCGTCTTAGCTGGTTGATTTCTTTCTGTTTTTTTTTTTCTAAATCCCAGATAATCCAAATCGTTTCCTAGGCATTTACAAACAAAACCAAGTGCCCCAAATATTAGTAGTATACATGTGAATATATTATCTGGTTATAAAAGCTGAAGGTTTCGAAGCAGTTGTCCAAAATTATCCTCTTTCACTTTGATTACCGAAGAGATATTCATATAAGCAAGACAGCTGATCTGAATGATGATAGATACTTTTTCTTGTCTGCCCGTCCGAAACAACGATATCCGGCCTGTTATGTTTGCACTTAGATGTTTGATAGTAATGTTCCACCAATATTCCTTGTGTTGATGCATATGTATGTGTCCAATAACAAGGTTGGGGTCTCTACATTTATCCCAGGACAGTCTTGTTCTATGCTTATGTCTTCCTATGTTTTACATGTTTCCTACAGTTACGTATAATAACATATACCACAAATAACCCGATGTCGATATCTAATGGGTTGTAGTAAGTTTTCTCAGGATTTCTGACATATCAGGATTTATAGCATAGCGAATTTTCTGTTTTTCAAGATCAACTGACATGCACAGACTGCGGTTGAAGATAGTTTTCACATTTCTGTTAAAGATACCGCCGCTGCTGTTGTAGTGCTGGTGGTGGCGGCGGCGGCGGCGGCGGTGGTGGTATGTAGCCAGTGTAATTCTGACTGAGCAGACCTAAGATATAAAGCGTTCCAAATTAATATACCTTGTAATCTAGCGAAAAGAATCTGTACCATAGTTTCGGACACCTATAACTCGTGAACGAAGACTCCTTGACGATTCGGCTGCTTTTTTTCATGCAAGTATTACTGGGAGAACATATAGGGTGGTAGTGAACAACATTTGCTGTTTAGGTAATTTTATGTTATGTATTTGTGCTCCTAAAACAAAGTCACGGAGAGGTTAGATAAATGTTCTGACAAGCAGTCAGTGAGGAAAACAGGCAAGACAGAGGAAGGACAGACAATTAAGGTTACAGACAGAACACCGATTGATATGTGAAATTACTGACAGACAATGAGTCATAACAAATAGGTAGAGAGAGACTGACAGAAAACTGAGACTTGCAAACATGCAGGGCCTCCCACATACGCAGATCACACGTGTATATATGTATGTATGTATGTATGTATGTATGTATGTATGTATGTATGTATAAAAATACATATATATGTATATATAAAGACATACAAACATATGTACATACATATACATGTGTATATATATATATATATATATATATATATATATAAAGAATATATATATGCATGTATACACACATATATGTACATACTTACATCTACATGTGTATATAGATGCATATCAGGGTACAAGACGTTAGAAAAATGAACTACAGACAACGGAACGAATACATAGGAAAACAGATAGCCACTTGGAATTATTCCTTCATCAGCTGCCTCTATTCTAACTAGGCGTTTCGAAGATAAGGCAGAACGCACTCTAGAATAGTCTCTACCTGAGTAGTGGATCGACCCACTAAACAGAGGATTCCGAGGTGGCAAACACAAACCAAGACAGGAAAAAATGGACAGTGAAAACATTAAAAAGCCGTAGGGCCAAACGCGAATCTGATATTGAACGCTAGAAGAGGATATTCTACTTCAAAATAAGACACTGAGTCAGTTTTCACCGTCTGTAACTGTTCAGCTGCCTTTTGATAATTAGTATCTATGGGAAGCTTTCCAAACATCAGTGAGATACAAACAGAAATACCAGTGCCAACAAACAGGATGCTGAGAGTCGAAACCGAATATTTACAGCAGGAGTACAGACGACAAAAATCCAAGACGGGATTGATCAAGTAGTGTGTTGTGGGACCTCTCATAAAGAGATGAATTCAAAACTGCGTAAAATTATCATATCTTGCAATATTCATGGTCCATGTGGTAAGGCTAATATGCTTTCTTTATGCATGGAAAGTATGGTAGCAAATCGCCATTGCTCAAAAGGTTATCCCAAGTCATTTCAACAGACAACAGTTGTGGCTGAAAATTCCTTTCCTTCTTATAGAAGGAGAAACTTGCAGAATGGTGGTTACTTCCATAAGATAAAGATTAGAGATCAGGAATTTATAGTTGACAATCGATGGGTGGTTCTTACAACCCTTTGTTTTCTCTAAGATACCAGTACTTTCTCTAAGATACCACTATGAAGTATCTGTACAAATACATCACTAAAGGTTCAGATATGATCACATTCAAAATCAAAGGCAATGATGGAAATGATATCCATGTACAAGATGAGATTGAGACCTTTGTAAATATACGCTATATATCTGTCAGTGAAGCGCTTTGGTGAATTTACAAATTTCCACTTCATGAAAGAAAGTCACCAGTCGAGAAATTACCTTGCCATTTGCCAGGAGAACAAACTGTTATATATAAGCAAGGAGATGAAGGAAATGCTGTTGCTAGAGGAAAGCTCGTTGCAAAATTGACAGAATATTTCCAACTAAACATGAAAGACCCCAGTATCAGACATTTTTTGTATCCTGCTGTTCTAAAATATTTTACTTGGACAAAAAAGAAATGACAAAGAAGAAAAAGGGGGTCATATACATAGAGGACATGAGTTTATGGGTTCTTCTTTGGGACGTATTCCAACAAAATCCCTCAGTAGACACTAATCCGAATTACATTGTCTTCGAATGCTTCTACATCTCAAAGCTGGTGCTACTTCATTCAAGGATTTGAGGACGTTTGATGGTATTGAATACCAAACATTTCAAGAAGCATGCATGAAATTTGGCCTACTGAATGATGATGGAGAAAAAGACAGTTATTGAAGAAGCGTCATCGTTTATGTTTGGTCCTCATCTACGAGAGCTATTTTGTACAATTTTATTGTACTGCTTGCCAAATGATCCTCCTTTTTTCTGGGATAAATGGAAGAATTATCTTGCCGAAAATATCAAGCATCAGAATCACGAGAAAGTCCTCTCTGAACGGACATTGAACATTGTTCGCATGAAAAATCCAGGAAAGGCTTGAAATCGACGGCTTTGATATCTACAGGCACTTTAGTATTCTTCGACCGATTTATCACTAAGGGAAGTCATATTGGTGGAATCGTTAGATAGTTGGACAAAACACCTTGCTTCATTTCTTCTTGTTCTTTCCTTTCTGAGAACATATCTCACCGTGGTAAACTTTGCGTTCATCATTTTAGGGTCGATAAAATAAAGTAACACTCAGGTACTAGAGATGATGTAGTCCACTAGTCCCTTTTAATCAAAATTGCTTGTGTTGTGCATTAATTAAAAGCACTACCGAACACTTGTTTTATGGTCGCGCTGCAATAATTTTTTTTCTATCTTTTTCCATTTCTTTATCTACAAAGTACGGCCGCCACTCGTCCTTCTGATGGAATATGAAGAAAACACTACGTGTGAGAAATATGAATCGTTGTAACCTACGAAAGAAACCGACCTTAAGAGAGACAAAGTAAAATTAACATCTAGATAGTAAGATAAACAAAGTATACAGACTGCATATAGACAAATAAATATACATTACAAAGATATATAAACGCGAAACAGTGAATTAACTTCTTTACAACACAAATATAATGCGGTGTTGTTGGTGGTGGGAAGTCAGTAGGTGCATCTTCTGTTAAATGTAAATCACTAGAATGTTAAGATAATATGACGGCTCCTGAATATGTTGTCCTACTTTGATGTGATAGTTTCTAGGTCATTATGACAACTCCTGAGAGGATGTTTCACAGGAGCGATATTGGTCAACTTCTTTTTTAAGCCTAGCGTGTCAAATTTTAAATTTATTTAATAATTCTGATATATTGAGTGTCACATATATAGATTTATATTTGTAGATAAGGCTTTTACAACATAGTATTGCTAGAAGATTTTTATTTTCAAAGTCCATCCATACCAAAGTCACCCAAAAATCTGTGACACGTCATAGGTTCACTATCTGTACACTAAAATGACATCAGCGTTAAGGTAATGTAGCAGCTACTGGGGCTGTTGTGCCACTTCAGTATTTCCAGAATACTCTGGTAGCTTCTCATGAAGGAGAAGCGTATCGCATAACAGTATTGTAGTTACTAGTTTTCTAAGCTGGTTCTTGACTAATCTACCGCAGGACAAGCGACATGTTGATTTTGAACCTTTTCAGGTGGGCATTACTTCGTATCCTATTATCATTTTATGAAACATTAATTATCTATCTCACAAGAGAGGGATAAACGTAGTACAATAATATTAATATATGCTTGACTGTTATTAATTAGAAAGAGGGTTAATTAACTTAACAACTGTAGGACAGGATTCGTGACAGACGAACTGTAGACAGAAACTTCGCTGCGGGTTAGCTAGGAAGTTGGTCAGCAGAAAACCAAAAAGCACTTCCGGTAGAAGAAAAACAAAAAGAATGTCAACAGTGAGTGTGAAACGAATTTGAATGAACTAAACAGAAATAACTGATGACTTAAGCCCCGATGTACGCAAAGTAATAAACCTTTGATAAATGTATCCTCGTCTCCACTAGTTTGTTTGAGTATAGCTTACCAAAATTTTAATAACTAAAGACACCAACGGGTTTAAGTAGTAGTGTTAAACTAGTACAAAGAACAACAAGGCCGTCATAGCAGCATTGTATGCCCCGAGCAAATCAATGTACTGGACCCTATAGTATATATTTATTGACAGTAAGGTAAAGCATAAATAGATCAGAAGCAGGACCCTAGAAGCGACACTGAAGAACATATATAAATACATACGTTTAGAGTTATTAACTGTACATCAAAATCAATGATTTGTAAAACACTATAGCAAAGATTATGACGATGAACGACAATTAGGTTTTTATGGAGACCAATGTATCAGCGTCCGTACGTACTGTGAAATACCTTTCGCCAATTTAAGAAGTTGATCCCCTTTATGTGAAGGCGATCAAATCGAAAGCATGTGGTATAGTCAAGCGTCTTGGATTATTTTTTACTGCAAGGGAGCTCACGTTTAATATAAATACTGTTCCATTTTTGAAATGGTCCAAATTAACATATATTTTATAGGGTATGTAAATGAGATGGGTGATATGCGTGCATTTTCCTAACAACAAGTATAGTGCAGGTGAGTGAAATAAACAAACCATCATCGGTTTGCTTATATCACTTCCCCTGCAAAATACCCGTCTTTAAGTATCAAAAGAAAAAAAAGCAACTATATGTAAAATTTAATAATAATTCATATTTAATTATGATTATATAACAACAAAATCCAAGAAAAAGCAGTAAAAAATGATCTACGTTAATAATTTGGCTTAATTTGTTAATGTTAATTTTATAAATTTGGTTAAGTGAGCCAAATCGTTACTTAATACAAACAAAACTATAACGAATGAAAAGAAAATTTAAACTTAGAAAGTCATTTTAGACCGAGAGGCTCCTTAGCCAATGATTTTTCAGTCCTTATGACTTCCTGGCACACTGGCGATCAAATAAAAAAATTATTGGCGCATTTCACATGGAAAATTAAATACACACGCGCGCGCGCGCGCGGAGAAGGAGAGAGAATGCAAATGCAAAGAGGAAATGGAAAACAGCACTCACATTCACAGAGAGAGAGAGAGAGAGAGAGAGAGAGAGAGAGAGAGAGAGAGAGAGAGAGAGAGAGAGCGTGTTATTTATGACCGTAACACCTGGACTCCTCATTTAGTTATTCCAATAACACGTTTCCGACCACCAGACGGTATTTAAAGTAACGCTTTATATCCAATCTGATGATCAAATGATCAAGAACATAAAATTTGAATAATCAGATGGGAGGTGTCATCATGTGCGTGTGTGTGTGTGTGTGTGTGTGTGTGTGTGTGTGTGTGTGTGTGTGTGTGTGTGTTCGCGCGTGCGTACGCGTGTGTGTATGTATCTGTGAGTGTGGATGAATGTGTGAGTGTGTTTGTGTGTGCGTGCGTGTGTGTGTGCGTGTGTGTGTATAGAGAGAAACATAGGGAGAGAGAGTGAGAGACAGAGTGAGAGAGAGACAGAGTGAGAAAGAGGGAGACAGAGAAACAGAGTGAGAGAGAGAGACAGAGAGACAGAGTGAGAGAGAGATGTGTATACATATATTAAATTTTAAAAATTATCTTGTTTCCGACATTGGACTGCGGCACATTGAGTTTAGTCGAACCAATCAGCCAAAGGACTTTTTTTTAAAACTTGGTACTTATTCTATTGGTATCTCTTGGAGAACCACTAAATTTTGTGGACGTAAACAATCCAACATCGGTTGTCAAACGGTGGTGGTGGACAAACACAAACAGAAACAAAAAGTAAGTAGCAAACTTGATGGCCTTGTACCAAAATTCGAAACCATTAAACAGAATTATTTTATTTTATTATTTTGAGAGCGTGCAAATAGCCAGGTAAGCATCCAATGAAAAAGCAGAATGATGTGGAAGGTCATACCACCATTCACAGAACATGTTATGTTTTTCTTTTATTCCCTTGTTCCCACTCTTGTTTTTCTAAATTATCTCAAAGAAAGAAAGATTTCTTACGAAGAAACAAAACAATGAAAGCTACCAGAAAGAAGAATTAGACCGGTCGGAGTTCTTGATATCCGGAGACATTTATGGGATAAGAGAAAGGAAATGATATTAACTGATGAAAAATTGAAACTGAATCTTTCAATCAGTTAGATAGAGCTAACTTCTTTCTGTGCCGCTATCACATTTAAAACATAACTGTTTTCTTTTAAAAAAATACACTTTTATCAAGATGACAAATGTTATAAAATTAACCAATTGCACTATTTTAGTGATATTTGTATTAGAAGACACAACCCCTGTATTCAACTTGTACTTTGTTTACCAGCACTTCAACGATGGACGGCAACGTTGACTTTGGGCGTAGAGAACTGTTAGAGACAGCAACGTTGAATTCAGGGCGTAGAGAACCGTTATGAAAGTCATTCTATTCGATGCTCTAATTGCTTTTAAGTGCTTCTTTATTGGATGCTTACTTGGCTACTTGCACACTCTCAAAAAAATAAAATAAAATAATTCTGTATAATGGTTTCGAATTTTGGTACAAGGCCATCAAGTTTGCTACTTACTTTATCGACCCCGAAAGGATGAAAAGCAAAGTCGACCACGGTAGAATTTGAACTCAAACGTAAAGACGGACGAAATGCCGCTAAGCATTTTGCCCGGTGAGCTAACGATTCTGTCAGCTCGCCGCCTTAAGCAATTCTGTATAATAAATGTTGTTCTTGCTGCTTAGCTCCAGGTTAATCCTACTCCACTGAAAGAGTTCCAGCCACGAAAAATACCACGTCATTTTCAGATGTGGTACATCCAATGTACTTCTCCATTTTAGACTGTAGGACACGATTTAAGAGAGATTAAGCTGCTGTTTCTCGAAGACTAAGTAACTTGAGTGTGTTTCATCTGTTATTTTGTCCCCTGTCCACTTCACCATTCGCACTCTCTTAAAGATGACTTCCACATCGGACAAGACGATTAACATTCAGTGATTCGATCAACTGAATGATATACGTTGTTGCATCGCTCTGGATTTGCCCTGATCGATCTGATCTATGACTAACGTCCTTCCAACTATGTCCATTTCCTCTATTTTCAAATATAATATATTTAGGATTAAATTATTATTATTTGTTCTTTCTATTTAAGATAGTAAAGTGTGGTTTTATGAAGATTAGGCTACTTTTCTTGCACGTGCGACAACGTTGAGGCTCCGATATAAGTTTCAGACAGATATGTGTTATTTAATTTCCCCACTCTGAAGGGAGTGTGTTGACTGTGAACGTTACAAATACTTTTTTTAGAATCTTTGACAACGGAAAAAATTTCTTTGTCTTTTGCACGAAATGCATGCAGTTAAGTGGGGGATAGCATACATAGTGTAGTGACACAAAAAAAATGTATAACCAATGAAATTAAACCATTTAATGAGTAGAAAACGAGTTAGCGTTTCTTTGATGGAAGATAAGGGAAATAATTTCATCTGCTTAAAACTTTTAGAATATTTGATCACAAAACCACAGCGATGATATCAGAGAAACCAATGTTACGTATACAAAGGACAATGTAACATTGTTGACCTGAATAGCTGGATAAGCAACCAATCAATTGCCATCAAAATAGAGAAGTACTTCTAATAGAGGACGTGGAGTAAATTATTTCGTGTCATTCACTCAAGTAATCGTATACAACACTCCTACATCCTGCTCATATTATTATTTAGTCCCAGTTCAATTCTGACCTAGCAGATCTATAATTAAAAAGTATTACAGCTATGATTGTCCGTTTGCTATTTTTCTTATTTTTCTCTCTCTTTTTTTTTTTGAAACGCAGTCTATCTATATAGAACTGCATAATTCAATGTATCTTTGTTTTTCTTTTCTAAGACGGTAGGGTGTACTTTGATATGGATTTGGCTGCCATTTCTAGCGACCACGTAGAGGTTCTCTTGTTGACTCGCCTGAATAGTAGTAACACTTGAGGAGTAGTTAACATTTGACGTCCTAAATCCTGTCCACAACAATCATTATGCTTATTATAGACAATGAGATCAGCTTTGTATTTCATACTTTCAGGATCGATAAAATAAGGTACTATGGCTTTGTTAAGCTGTACACAAACTCGTGGAGATGAGAATGTGTTTATCAAAGGTTTATTCCTGTAAGTACATCAGAGCAATAGCCGCCAGTTACTTCTGTTTAAATAATTCATATTCATTTAACGTTTACTGCTTATATTATTTTGCTTCTACTTCTCAACCAGAAGTCCACTTCGCTGCAGACCAGCTCCCAAGCTAGCCCACAGCGAAGTTCCTGTCAACAGTTCATCTGTCATGAATTCTACCCCACATAACTTCCCGCTAGAACTGTTGACTGCCATTGGAACCGGGAAGGCGTTTTAATTGTTCTGCCCGTGCGTGTGTTTACTCGGCACTTTGGTGACTGTTCCTTGTCATAGGTTGGTGTGGTCTTCCTGGAACGGCTCCTGTTTGGTGGTTGAGCTACCTAAACGGGGCTGTCAATATCGAGATGGGCCGGTTTCAACCTATCGATGGAGACTGTGTCTTTTTGTCCACCAATTAGGAGTTGAAATGATTTGTCTCCCGGATGTATGACTTCATATGGACCATCGTAGGATGACTGGAGGGGTTTTCGTCGTGTGTCACCTCGAACGAACACAAAGTTAGCCGTGCAGAGGTCGTTCGGTATGGATGAACTGGGTGCACCGTGTGTTGATATGGGAATAGGGCGCAACTGGCCCACGCTGTCTCTCAGTTGAGCGAGGTATCTTTTGACATCCGGGTCTGACTTCGTATTCGGAAGGAAGACATCTGGCACTGTAAGAAGGGCACCATACACCATTTCCGCAGCGGAAGTGTTGAAATTTTCTTTTGGGGCGGTGCGGATTCCCAGCATCACCCATGGTAGTTGAACAATCCAATTGGGCCCGTTAAGTCTGGTTGTCAGGAATTCCTTCAGGCTGCAGTGAAATCTCTCCACTAATCCGTTGGCCTATGGATGGTAGGCTGTTGTGCGGTTCATTGTGATTCCAGAAAGGTCACATATGTCATTCCACAGCTTTGAGGTGAATTGTGGACCCCGATCGGATGAGATGCTGTCTGGGATACCGAAACGGGCGACCGAGTTCGTGATGAAGGCTCGGATGACTTCTTGTGTTTCCATGCTGCGGAGAGGAATATCCTCAGGCCAATGGGTGTAGCGGTCTACCAAGGTCAGCAGATACGAGCAACCCTGTGAAAGTGGTAGGGTACCGACAAAGTCGATGTTGATGTCGTTATGTCCTGGTCCACTCTCCAATTTGCTTAGCTATACCCTGCTAGATAAATTTTCTTGACAGCTGGTGCCGTTTGGCTTTAGTACTTGGGTGGGACAGTCCGTGAATGACGTCGAAAACTTTCTTGCGCCAGGCTGATAGGACGATCGGTGTGGGATCCCAGTGGATACATCACACAATAGGGTTGTGCTGTTGGAGCCAAAGTGCACATCCTGCAAGGAAAGTGATGCGGTGGCAGTGCGATAGGCCCTGATCTCATCATCTGTCTGTTAGGCTGCAGCCATAGCCTAGTAATTCAGGCCTTCCGTTATTGGGGCTAGGTAGGTGTGACAGCAGGTAGGAGCACGACAGAGTGCGTAGGCGATTGGGTTGCCCTTGCCGGCAATGTGTTGGATGTCCGTGGTGTACTCAGAAATGGCTGATAGCTGCCGTTGCTGGCGTGCAGATAAAGGCTCTGAGAGCTTGCTCATAGCAAAGGTGAGTGGTTTGTGGTCTGTGAACACTAAACGTACGGCCTTCAAGGAAATAGCGAAAGTGGCGGACACCTAGATGGACAGCCAGTAGTTCCCTGTCAAAAGCACTGTATTTCTGTTAGGTAGCTGTCGACTGAAGAAGGCGAGTGGTCGCCACTGACTGTTGATGCATTGTTCCAAAACGCCCCCAATGGCTGTGTCAGATGCATCAACTGTGAGTGCAGTCCAAGCTGACATATGAGGATGGGACAGCATGGTTGCTTAGCCAGGGCCTGTTTTGTGGATTCGAAGGCTGAGTTTATTGCACCCCCACTCCCCCTGTCCTTTTGAATCATCTTTTAACGGTGCCTTGTATAGGGGTCTCATCACTCTAGCTACAGAAGGGATGAAGCGATGGTAAAAGTTTGCCATGCCCACAGATTCTGTCTACAGTCCATCTGGCATGAATCCTGCCTTACAGTACTAATCAAGTTCTGGAATTAATTTAATCGACAGCACTCCCACAAAAGAGTTTCTGGCTTTATGCCTATGTGAGAGATCATTATTAACATTTACCAAAATTAGAAGCAGTTTGGATCTTTGTGAATTGACGGGCAACACTTGTTTTCTTAACGAAACACTTTCAAACTTGGGACACTGGTGGAATGTGTCATACAAAACAACTTCTTAACAAAAAAATGTACATCGCAAGTTATTTCATGTTAAAGTTGTCGTATTTCTGTAATTTCAACCAATCACTGACGTCTATTCAGCTGAATACAGTCAGTACTGGCCGGTCATAAAAATGTTATTCCCTGTGACATATTTCATCGGGTTTAATCATAATTTATACGTATATATTGTTTATATAATAAATTACGCTGTACGTATCTGTGTGTGTATATTTTTCCCATAACCTCACTCATAACTCTAACCCTAAAACCCAAACCCTAATCCTAAACTAGAGTTTGATTTGAAGAAGATTTGGCTGCTATTTCTAGGAAATGAAGCACTTGGTGGAGGTGCATTAATAATTCTGGTAGCTCCAATAACAAGTGCAGGCACTATTCAAGTATTTTGATGGCTTTTCCCCCTTAGTTGACGAACAGTCTAGTTAATCGGAAATGTCAGAACTAACGGGGATTAATACCATATACACCGTCACAGCAGTTACTGTATTCAACTGAATAGACGTCAGTAATTAGTTGAAATTATCGAAATAAGACAATTTTTTAACGTGAAATAACTTCGAATACAAAATTTTTTATCTGTTCTATACCACAAAATATACAAGTATACGAGGTTTGAAAGTGTTTCGGTACCAAAAACACTACATAAAAAAATGTTGCCCGTCAAATCACAAAGGTCCGCAGTTATTATGATGCATTAGAATGGTAAATCATTGGCAGAATCATTACAATGAAAGACTGAACTTCTTGCAGTACTTTTTCTCTAAGGATCTGAACCCAAATCCCTGTAGAGCCAACTTTGTCTTTCTTCCTTTCGATAAAATAAAGCTCAAATTAGATTATGTAGACTTTGATACACGATATTCATTCTTTTTCAAAACGCCGTGATGTCATTTGCGTACTTTTTGTAGAAGACATAACGCTACTATTTCATATAACGCTACTTATATAGATATCGCAGATAAGATAGTAATACATATTGTTTTAATGTGTAATGATGATTCATGCCATACCACCTCGGAGTTTCACGCTAGTGTGATCGCTAAAGCTGTATATAAAGCGCGCGCGCACACACACACACACACACACACACACACACACACACACACACACACACACACACACACACACACACACACACACACACACACACACAGATGGATAGGTATATCATATTGTATTATTACATTAGGTTATAAGGCGGTGAGCTGGCAGAATCGTTAGCACGCCGGGCGAAATGTTTAGCGGTATTTCGTCCGTCTTTACGTTCTCAGTTCAAAATCGAACGGGGTCGACTTTGCCTTTCATCCTTTCGACGTCGATAAATTAAGTACCAGTGATCGACTTTCTCTCTTCCTGCCAGATTTCAGGCCTTGTGCTTTTAGTAGATAGGATTATTACATTAGGTTATATTTATTGTACTATATTATACGGTTCGAGGTCGAAGCTCTCATTCAGCGTTGGACAGTGTCTAATGGTATCAACTGCTAGTCAAGGCTACATTCACCAAGTGTATAAGTATTTTCTCTCTCCGCTCTTTCTTTTTCTCTCTCTCCTCACACGTACACATGCTTGCGCGTGCGCGCCCGTATACGCATGATGTATGTGTGTTTGACAAGCGACAGAATGAATGAGTAGCTAATTGGCGTTCGTGACCCTTAGTCATATTGTGTTGAGATACGAACTAAGTGTTCTTTACTCGGTTGATTGATTCTTTACCGACTTGAAAACTGTCTGCATGACTTTTTTCTCATGGTGGGGCGAAAGAACAGGTTGACCTAGACAGGCTTTGACAACCATATTATAACATTCCTGATTAAGTCGGCTTATCAAGTAGCAATGAATTATAACGTGTATGTGTATGTTCGTATATGTCTGCATGTATGAATACGTATATGTAAATATAAGAGTAAGTACATGGCGGCGTGTGTGCTTCTGCATGTGTGTGTGTGTGAAAGAGAAAGAGAGAGAGAGAGAGAGAGAGAGAGTGCGTGTGTGTGCGCGCGCGCGTAATTAACAACACTGGTGAAAATAATAAATGCTCTCCTGATTATGGATGGTAGTTTCATAAAATGGCTCAAGTTCATGAGAGTTTAGTAAAATAGTAACTAGGTTTAGTTTGGAATGAAGCTTATATAACGATCTTGAACACTGGTTCCCAAAGTAGGTGGTGGAAAGATCCAATGGGGTGCGTTGAAGAAAAGTTGGACGATAACGGGGTGACCAAAAGAGGGCAATGGATATAAAACCCCCAAAATAATGAGTGAATTAGGTTAAGTTTTATTTGCGAAATGCAGTTGCACTGAAATCAATCATTTAACACGTTTATCGCACTTCCATATCCATTCGCGGTCGATAAAACAAAACACCAATCTAGCGCGGTAGATTGGAGGATTTGCAAGAACGTCGGCGTTTCTCATTGATTGCCAGAGAAACAGTAGATTAAATCGTTTATTATATTCAATTTCATAACTTTATGATAAAAGTTCAAATTGTGCCGGACAAATGTAGCTTTCTTCGGAAAATTTAATAGTAATAATAATAATAATAATAATAATCCTTTCTACGATAGGCACAAGGCCTGAAATTTCCGGGGAGAGGACTAGTCGACTAGATCTACTCCAGTATGCAACTGGTACTTAATTTATCGACTCCGAAAGGATGAAAGGCAAAGTCGACCTCGGCGGAATTTGAACTCAGAACATAGCGACAGGCGAAATACCGCTAAGCATTTTACCCTGCGCGCTAACGATTCTGCCAGCTCGCCGCCTTAATAATGAAAATTATCCTTTCTGCTAAAGGCATAAGGCTTGAAACTTTGGGGCAGTGGACTAGTCGTTTACATCGACTCCGAAAAGATGAAAGGCAGAGTCAACCTCGGCGGAATTTGAACTCTGAACGTAGAGACGAATGAAATATTGCTAAGTATTTTGTTCGGCGTGCTAACGATTCTGCCAGCTCGTCGCCTTAATAATAACAACAACAACAACAACAACAACAATAATAATAATAATAATAATAATAATAATAATAATAATAATAATAATAATAATAATAATAATAATAATAATCTTACAAATATATACAACATACAGAAAATTGCACTACTGGGTACTGCACACACTCTACGCAAAACACTTTCAATACAGTAAACATAAGAGCACCACAGCAAACCACAGCACATACCCAAGGCGCACAGAGCTGCGCTCGGTAGTGAAGTGAAAGCACGTTATAAAAATAAAACTACTGAACAATAATAATAATAATAATAATAATAGTCTCAAATTTTGCCACAAGAGCAACAGTTTTGTGGGAGGGAGTATAGTCGGTTACATCGACCCAGTACTTGACTGGTACTTAATTTATCGTCCTCAAAAGGATGAAAGCTAAAGTCGACTTCGGCGGAATTTGAACTCAGAACATAAAGACGGACGAAATATTGCTAAGCATTTTGATCGGCGTGCTAACGATTCTACCAGCCCGTCAGCTTAATAATAGCAGCAGCAGCAGTAGTAGCAATAGTAGTAGTAGTAGTAATGATAATGATGATGATGATGATGATTGATGATGATTTGTACGGGTTCCTGGCAGAATAAAGGCTCTCGTAAAGCAATCATCTGACTCGTCCTGTTCTTTGCATCACCCTATTTTTCCCTGCGAGGAAGACAGATAGAGAAGACTTGATCTTAGCACTGCGATTGTACATTATTTATCGACCTTGAACGAATGAAAAAGCAAGCTTAACCTGATCTCATAAAACATTTAATTGGAACGAATGCCATAAGACATACAGTCAGATGCTCTAACAACTCAACCAATTCACTGCAATGTCTATTATTTCTTCTTATTTTTTAATACTGGAATAGGAAGAAAGCATAGCAAGAAAATATTGCTATCTCACTTAACTAAGTCAATTATGTTGAATAAAATTTTAGTATTAACATATTCTAGCAAGCTAGAAATAATTGTGAACTAAAGAGATATCCCTCCAGGACACACATGTAATTAATCAGTGGCTATATATATATATACATACATACATACATACATACATACATACATACATACATACATACATACATACATATATATATATATATATATATATATATATATATATATATATATATATATATATATATATATATATATATATATATATATATATATATATATATATATTTATGTTTTCAGCAAGTACACCAGACACGTTCAAGCATGATTGGGTTTTAACACTGATTTCATCGGTGAAGTAAAGCCTTCACCGTACTTGGTGATGAAAGAATCACTAAATAAAGGTACCAGATTTGTTCATTGGTTGTCGTAAGAAAACAGAATTGTTTAGACCATAAATTATTCAAAGACACAATCCGCATTAAATAATTCTAGTTGGCTTTTTAATAGTCATTGGATTCTTTTAAAACAAAGGTAAAGACAGACGAAAATGCCTCTTAGCATTTTTCTCTCTACGCCGGGCAAAATGCTTAGAGGTATTTTCGTCCGTCTTTACACTCTGAGTTCAAACCCCTTAGAAGTCGACTTTGCCTTTCATTCTTTCGGAGTCGATAAAATAAGTGCCAGTTGAATACTGGAGTCGATGTAATCGACTAACTCTCTTACCCAAAATTTCAGGTCTTGTGCCTATTGTAAGAAGGATTAATTTAAAATAGGGCTCTTAGAATTTTTTTTTTATCGCTCCCTTCATGGAATCCTTGATATCTAAAATAATGAAACTAATACTGATAATTATAAACAATAATTACAATATCACTGAGAGGGAAAATATTACATAAACAATGTAGGTAATATTGGTTTCAAATTCTGGCACAAGGCTTCGGAGTAGAGGTACTTATTTTATCGACTCCGAAAGGATGAAAGGCAAAGTCGACCTCGGCGGAATTTGAACTCAGAATGTAAAAACTGACGATATGTTGCTCAGCATTTTAACCGGCGTGCTAATAATGTAAGTAATATTAAATACATAAAAATTAAATTTATTGAATTAGCTGGCATTAATAGGAAGGGTATGTATGATGTGTCTTAGCAAGACTATTGATATTTGATTGAAAAAACATGGTAGTTTATTTGTAATCTACATGTTCTAACGGGTTCAGTCATGTCATCGTTTTTGTTACAACTGAATTTGAATAGCTGAAACCAACTTCGATCATTTACGAACTTGGAAATGTAAAGAAGAATTGTTCAACCTCTACACTACGCTTGAAGTATTTGGTGACGTTATTTACAATACGTCATATGTAAACAAACTTCCGTTTGTTTTTGAAGCGCTGAAATGTATTGTAGTACAAGTAGAAAGGTATATTTTTTTCAACGCGTAAATACTGATAGAACAGTATACATGGGATAATATCCCTTACAGAGCAGAAAAATCTGTCAGCAATCAATACATGGGATAATATCCCTTAGAGAGCAGAAAAATATGTCAGCAACCAGTCATGGCTGGTTGCTGACATATTTTTCTGCTCTGTAAGGGATATTATCCCATGTATACTGTTCTGTCAGTATTTACGCGTTGAAAAAAATATATCTTTCTGCTTGTATTATTTACATTGTTGCAATAGTCACTGGGAGTCCTATTTTTAAGCATTGATTTAGCGTGAAAATTAACATACATATCAACAAATTCATCTTGCTAGTTTTAGTATCTGCGTTCTCTGTTTACAAACCAAACAGCGTAATAATTTAGTCAAGTACATGCATTTTTTTCCCAAGTCTTAAGTCTTAAGTCTTCCCTTAATATTTCATTGTTTTATATACCACTCTAGGTCACGGTCTAAAGTGTTTTCAGATCTTTTCTGTTTAGCTGCGCCTGTGGAAATTTAATATTAGTCAATGACTAGGCACAGGAAACAACTCCAGTCATGCTTTAGTTTATTTTTATCATTGTCTTCGTCGTACATATCGAAGTAATGATGAGAAATTTTGTGCATTTTCCAAATTTAAGTAAGAAGAAGAAGAAGAAGAAGAAGAAGAAGAAGAAGTAGAAGAAGAAGAAGAAGAAGAAGAAGAAGAAAAAGAAAACACGGATCTCTTCTGTTTGGTTGTCACTTTTCAATTTCTTAAATTTTTGTTCCAATAAATTTCATATTTGATGTACTGGTGTAGTTTTGTAAAATAGCCATTGACATGAAATTCATTTTCGCCATAAATCAATAAATAAAAAGTTAATAGCTTTTAAAGTTTGTAAATTCTGAGTAATTTTAGCCAGTTGAAAGCCACAGAGATATAGGTGCCATAGTAACAAGCCAAGCTGTTACCAAGCTGTTACCAAGCTACTTACCACGTGTTCTTTTTGTCGCTTATTAAATGCTTAAAACACATGGGGTGTGTGGTGTGCTAAAAATAACAGCTAAATAGGCCTTAAATCACGTACGATTTTTTCCCCCTCACAATCGTATAAATTTCCGTGTGCAGAATACAAATTCGCAAAAATTTTCCGAAAATTCCCCCAAATAAAACAAAGTTATGAGGAGTTATATGGCGTGCGTAAAGCAGAATTCCGCCAATATTTCATTTGTTTACAGTTGACAACATGTGCTGTCCTGCACACAAGGACAGCTTCCAAATCATGTTTTCTAACTGAGTAAAAATAATCAAACTTTAAATCCCTGTAACTTAAAAAAAAATATATATATTCTGGAAAAAGAGACTCAGTGAGGAAAATTACATCAATACACCAAATTTTAAAATTTTCACTAAACTTTAAAATTTCCACAGGCGCAACCAAACAGAAAAGATCCATTTTGTCTCCAAAAATGATGAGATGGTCATGTCTGGAATCACTTTCTCTAATATGTATTACTAGTATTTAAGACAGTAGAATGTGATTTGAGAAAGATTCAGTTGCTATATATAGCGTGTCGAGTCCTCTGTTGACTGAAACTATTTTTGAGTGATTTTACTGTGTAATGAAAAATTTTCAATCCAGACAGACTTCATAAAGGAACAGAATTAAGTACTACTATTATAAAATAACTCTTTTGTTATGATTCTCAAAGGAGAGATGTAATAAATAAAACTAAAAGGCGCCGTCTTACTGAAACTGTCTCACTGACCTTTCTATAACCTAAAATTCACCTAGATATTTCTCGTTGAAGGGGTCTGTCTCCTTAGTTCACCGATAAGTAGAGGTGTCTTACCGTGTAACTGGAGGTGGTGGAAGAGACAGGTTCAAGGAGAAGGTAAAGCGGTATCTAAGAGCAAAGGATTTAATTATACCGTTTACAGTAAATTCTAATTTGGATTGCAATTTTTATGTTTGTCGGTGTAGGAAGAGTAAATAGATAGTGAGCTTGGTGTAACAGTGAGTGGATACATGGTGTAAATGGATCTCAGTCAATTTCGACGATGAGCAATCGGCAGTTCAATCAATAGAACGGGCTACTCATTGGATTTACGCGAAAGAGATTAAGTATTCCACAGACTTCTATATCTTTAACGTAAATCTCAGGAATAGTCCGCGTGGTGATGTACGTCAAGACTGTCCCCTTGAATTCCCGATAAAATCCATCCGACGGGTTTCCGGACAGTTTCCTTCAACCCGGTTTTATTCAAAAGGTTTTGCTAGATCGAAAATAATAATAATTAAAACACACACACACACAAAGAAGCTTGTCCAAGATACGCAGCAGTACAGCTGAAAGAGGAATCTCCTGATTGTAAGATGAACTTGAATAACATTATAGAATAGTTGGAAGTGAATTATTTGTATTCTTATTTTTACATTCTGATTGGGCGGTGAATCTGCAAAATCGATTCTCCTTTTCATCCCTCCAGGGTTTATAAAATAATTACCACTCAGTTATTAAGGCCAGTTTAACTGAATGTTCTCTCCTTCAAAATCTTTGTGGCCTTGTACTCAAGAGTTAACACTCAACTTCCCTCTACAGACATATTTTCTGAGTGCAATTAATACCGTAGAATAAAAGTGTAGCAGATTCGAAACCGAGTCGCTGTATAGCCGAATAAGCATCACGGCTTAGTCATAGTCAGTTCACGTGATCGGCTGATTAACGAACTTATCAGTATCGAGCCATCACGTGATTCAACCTTCAAGAATTTTCTAACAAGGCTTATAAATAGGCGAAGTTTTGGCGCAAATTTCAGAATTTTGAGGTTGCTGCGGTGACAACTCCATTCTCATTTACCAGCCGTTTTCAGATACAGAATACTGAACTGTTGTTTTAACAACTCCATACTCATGTTCCATTCTCCAGCCGAGCAGACAGAAGGTACAAATTTATCGTCATGGATTTAGCACGATATTTCTCCAGTTGTGACAGCGTAGTTAGTCACAGACCTGGATCTTGTTCAAAACGGGGCCACATTTTTCATTAATGTTTTACGTAGTGTTTTTGGTACCGAAAGACTTTCAAACTTCGTATACTTATCTATTTTGTGTTATAGAACAGAAAAATATTTTTGTATTCGAATTTATTTCATGTAAAAAATTGTCTTATTTCGATAATTTCAACCAATCACTGACAAATATTCAGTTGTTTACATTTACTCCTTTGGCTGATTAAGCCATAGCTTCGTTTTATTTGCTTTTTTCATTTTAAATTTGTTTTTTTCATTTTCTTTTTTTTTCTTCGTTTTATTTGCTTTTTTCTTTTTAAATTTGCTGTTTTACCCTAACCCTAACCCTATCACCGATAGAATTGTTTCAGAATCGTTTGTTTATGTAGTCGGCACTTAATGTATATCGGCTGAATGGACGTCAGTGATTGGTTGAAATTACAGAAATACGACAACTTTAACGTGGAATAACTTAGGGATTTCTTTTTTTTTTAAGAAGACTAAGAGAAAAAGATGTTTTATATGACACATTCTACCAGTGTTCCAAGTTTCAAAGTGTTTCGTTAATGAAAAATGTGGCCCCCCCCGTTTTAAAAAAGATCCACAGACCTATTCGTAGCAGCTATTTTGTCATAAACTACAGAGTTTGTCTCTCCCAGTGTGTGTAAGTAGTTGTTTCTATTCTTCATTCAAGGATCAAACACAGTAAGTACTATGCTCAGTAAATAAAATTTCTGTTAATTGTTCGTGCGTGTTGTTTATCATTCATACCCAGACAATAACCAAAAAACACCTCACATACGACAAAGGTAAGCTCTCGCTAAGCTGAGATCGGAACTTGATTTCGATTCCAGCCTGTAGCATCGGCATTTCACTTTCGTTGCTAATTTCTCTGAAGAACATAATTTCTTCGGTTCTATTGAGATGAGGTCCATGTGTCCACCGGAGAAATCAGAAGTGATTTCTAAAATTGGCGTAAGCGAGCAACTTTCTTAGGGTCTTTTTTTTTACAGACCTCGAATAGATGAGTCTACCTAAGTACAATTTGAACTCAGAACAAAGAAAGAGGAGGGTAAAAATTGAAAGGCATTTAGTAGTGTGACTATCTACTACTCTCGGGAGAAATAAATATTGCACAGGACATAAGGCCAATACTTGATACTATACGTATTTTATCGAACCCGGTAGGCGGTATGAAGAGCATAATTGAGTTAAAAGGAAGAAGAATAGAACCCAGTGCTAGACTTGAGTTTTAACTGTATCTGTACACGGAATGTTGACCTCAGTAGGATTTTGAACTCACGGGCAAAAGCTGGAATAAACACCACCGTGAAGTCAATTGAATTTTATAACTACTCCACTCATTCGAAACCTTATGAACACGTATTCAAAGAAAGAAAGAAAAATAGAGCAGAAAGTCCAAATAAAAAAAATGTAAATATATTTTTACATTCAGGAAGGTACAAACAAATAGCCTGGAAAACCACTAAAGTAAAAGACTATGTGAGGACACTATATAGTCACTCGACTTGCTGGAAATAGATATCAGATCTCTTTCAAATAAACCCTACTGCACCTACTACACAGGTTTCCAAACGGTTCTCCGCGGTACACTGGTGTGTCCCAGAGCTCCATTTCTCGTCCGGCTGCAATTATCAGCTGAGTGCCGTGCTTCGACAAGATTTCGGCCCATGAAGCTCAGTATCTCTCCACACGGTGGGCCAGCAACAACTGGACGTATTGCGTTGCAAAAAGCCACATTTCGAGTCCAAATCTCCACCAGTTGTGCACTTTTGATTCCACCACTGGTCCCAATTCCGGATTCTCCTTGGTTGCAGCCAGCACTGTTGCAACCAACCACTCCAGTTTAATTTCTAGTGGAACTCTGGGAATACGTATTCTCACACTTCTTCTTCCTCTATAACTTGGTAGTAATGCTATTTTTGTATTTCTTAAAATGTTGGTCGCATGCTTGGTTGCCTCTTCTATAGTGGCGAAACTCACCTCTACCGTACCGAACTTTCTTCCTCTGCTGATGTACGTGGCTTCATTCACAATTTCACCCAGGCACTCCTCGATTTCTTCTTCCGTCACTATTTCAATTTTACAGGTTTCGACAGCCTGTGTACGATACACAACTGTCCTCAGAATTTTGTCTTCTTTAGTCTCTTTTGGGGGGACAATTTGAATGAGTCTCCCTCTACTTCTATCAAATTTCTGCTTCTGCTCACCTCCCCCATATCCAACTTGATCAACTTGGTTTCCAGCGGCACTGGCTTCTTCGCCGCAGTGGCCCTGGCGTAGCTCTCCATACTGGAGACACTACCACTCGCCACAGCTGGGGCAAAAAAACACACAAAAAAACCAGCGGCTTGCGTGAAACGTAACAACAACAATTCCACAAAAATCACAATTATTCATAGACAACTTACAGTAGTTCACAGAGTAACACAGCAGTTTTCACAATAATTCACAGAGCCGTTATATCGCTAAGCAGTTCGACTGGCGTGCTAACGTTTCTGCCGTGCTAACGTTTCTGCCAGCTCGCCACTTTACTACTTTATACGAATAATGTCTTTATGTTCTGGTACCATGGATTATTTTGATTGACAAAACTGAGATGTAAACAACAGCCGCTTCGGTTAGCTGTTTCGAATCCTGCTAGACACCGACACACTTCAATAACCGCTAAATAATCACACACACAATATACTGACAGACACTTTTTCCATTTTATTTTCGCTATTAACCGTCCTCACGACCCTCTTCATATATACGATGGGCCCACAAGCTATCCAATGAAAATCCAGAGTTAATCGTGGTCGGTGAATTTTTAATAAAAATGCGAAGGTCGTTTATCAATTCAAAAATCCATATCCACGTAATAACCATACTTTCTGATTTTTTTAGTGCTAAAAACTTTCCTGTAATCCCAAAAAATATCGTAACCATTGGTCCAGCCATCTGGCCGTGAAAAAGAGACGGACAGACGGACATGACGCCCACTATAGTAAGATAACAAATCTGCCCATCTACAATGGGAAATAGAGGGGTAGTATCACAAATCTAAACTCTTTAAATTCACGAACAATACGGGGTGGGGAATCCAGAGTTAATCCTTGTCGCCGGAATTAAAAAAAAAAATCAAAGGTGATTTATTAATACAAAACAACTCAATATCCACGAAATAATCATACTTTTTCACATTTTTTTCGCTAAAAACCTTCCTGATTATCTCCTTCGTAATCCCGAAATACATCGTGACCATTGATCCACCCGTTTGATCGTGAAGAGAGAACAAACAGACTGAAATAACACCCATTATGGTAAGATATATTAGCTAAAATATATAAACAACTTTTTCTTTACATGCATTTTTGGTTATCTTTCGAACTTAGTACATATAAGATGTCAAACACGGTAAAACACTGCATTAATTGAAAGCAACACATAAACAGACACTCAGTAAGATTCAACATAGTTTGACAGTAAACAACAATAAAAACGTGTAAACCGGGTAGACAGATTTAATTAAATATCTTTGAAATAGAGATGACGAAATATAAACAAAGTTGTGGGTTTTATATTTCAGGAAGCTTTTCACAAAGAAAAAGATTTCACTAAAAAATAAGTGTTGGTGTTGATTTGTTCAACTAAACTTTTCAAGTTGGTGCTCCTGCATGACCGTAGTCCAATGACTGAAACAAATAAGAAACAAAAGAAATATTTTAAATTGTTCAAATTTTTGGTGATATCTTTTTCTTTGTGAAAAGCTTATTCTAACGTTCTCGTTTGCCGAACTGCTAAGTTAAGGAACATAAACAAATCAACTTCAGTTGTCAGTCAATGGGTTGGGGAAACACACACGCATATATATATATATATATATATATATATATATATATATATATATATATATATATACACACGATGGTCTTCCACACAATTTCTGTCAAATTCACTCATAAGGCGTTGGTCGCCCGGGGCTATAATACAAGACATTTACCTAAGGTGTCACGTAGTGAGACTGAACTCGAAGCCAGGTGGTTCCAGAGCAAGCTTTTAAGCTTTTAATATTTCTTTAATTTATTTGACATCATATTAGCCCCTTGCTATTGTTGCTTAGACTCAGGTGAACCCTAATTGTATAAGCTATTGGTAAAATCAAACACATTACCATCATGACCATCCTGTTTGTTTAAGTGTATGTAAGACTACATTATGCAGAATATTCTTTCATTTCCCCAAAGCAATGGGGTGTAATTTAAGAGAGATTCGGCTGCTAATTTTAACAGATCGAACGATCATATTGAGGGTCTCTCTCATTGACTTGTATTTTTTATACGATAAGAGTGGTCGAGTGACAAAGTTAATTAGCCTGCGGTATTAAGTAACATTCCCACGTATTGTGTGTTCAAATCCTGCCCAAATTGAACTTTGGACTTTCGTTTCTCTGAAATTGATTAAATAGAAAAGTACCAGTATTATACTGTATAAATGAATACACTGGGCCCTGTGGACTTTGTGCTAAAGTAAGAAGTCACTAATCTATCTATCTATCTATCTATCTATCTATCTATCTATCTATCTATCTATCTATCTATCTATCTATCTATCTATCTATAGTGTGTGTGTGTGTGTGTGTCCAATTGCTACGTATGAGCAGCCATTAGGTATGGAGGTCGATTCAATTCTTTCTCTCGCGAAAGTAAAAGACAGAATCAACTCAACAGGATTTGAACGTTGAGCAAAAGGAAAGCAGTATTTATTCTTACACTTTGCCGTTTGTGCCACCAGAAAGAACTGGTCGTCAGCAAGATGTGAGTTTGTCTTTCATCCTTCAGGGCCGATAAAATTGGCAACAGCCCATGCCTATGTTATCACCTGCACCTCCTCCAACCTAATTTACTGCATCAAATGCAACCTATGCAACCAACTTTACGTGGGGCAGACGGGCCGCCGGCTGGCCGACCGTTTCACCGAACACCTAAGGGACGTTCGGCTAGGTTCGGACTCGCCCGTCACTTCCACTTGGCCAACCACTCCCCCTCTAAAATCTCCGTTTTTGGCCTCACCCTGCACCATGGGTCCACTCCCTCGCGACTCCACTTGGAACAGCGCTATATTTTTAACCTTAGATCATCTTTCCCCTTCGGACTCAACACAGCCCCCCTCTTCCTTATGACTCTCCCCTTTACGACAATGCAACACTTTTCTTTATTTATTATTCTTTTTTTTTACCCCACCCCCTCATCCACTTTACATTATATCCATTATTCACTTTTTTATTACAATCACTACAATTTTCTACAATTTATTTCATCCCTTCCTACACGCACACATACCCGCACACAAAAAATACACGCACCCATACACACACATGTAAGCACACCTACCCCAACACACCACACACACACAACACATATGCATGCACTTACACACTCAGACTCGCCCACACACTTATACAAACGCACATACACACGCACACTTGCGCATACACACACACGCTAACAATCACGCAAACATACACACACACACCCAAGCATACACACCCTTGCACACATAACCCATATATACCCCCATTCACACATACCTCCCACACACCTGACAACCCATACATACCCCTATTCACACATACCTCACATACCTCCCATACACCTAACACACACACCTCCCACACACCTTACATATATACCGCCCACACACATGACAAACATACATGCGCGCCCTCACACACTCATATAGACGAACGCACATATATATACACACACACACACACACACGCACAGTGGTAGAGACACACACCTTACACAGCCCTATACACACACAGACACACACAGAGAAACGTTAGCACGCAGAAACGTTAGCACGCAGAAACGTTAGCACGCAGAAACGTTAGCACGTCGGGCGAAATGCTTAGCGGTATTTCGTCTGCCGCTACGTTCTGAGTTGAAATTCCGCCGAGGTCGACTTTGCCTTTCATCCTTTCGGGGTCGATTAAATAAGTACCAGTTACGCACTGGGGTCGATATAATCGACTTAATCCGTTTGTCTGTCTTTGTTTGTCCCCTCTGTGTGTAGCCCCTTGTGGGTAGTAAAGAAATAACACACACACCCATATATACGCGCATGCCTACATACACGTACATACACAGCCGCATACACATGCACACACACACACACAGGAGTGCACACACAAAATAACACATACCTGGCACACATCCTTACGCTCTCACACACATACGCACGCACACACACATAAACACACACATACACATACACACACGCACACACACCTCTCACATACACAAACACACACATACACACACATACACGTACACACATACACATATACACACATGCACACACGCACACACACCTCTCACATACACAATACTCACTCACATACACAACACACGCACGCACGAAAACATACACAATATACACATACACGCACGCACAAAAAATATACACACACGCGCACACACGCACACGCACACACACATACAGACACACATAAACACACACGCGCATACACACACACGCACCCGTACCTAACACTCAGAGCCCCACACACATCACAATCCCACACACATCACAATCCCACACACACACGCACATCCACACACATACACACACACACGCACACACTTCTCACCAACACAACACACTCACACAAACACGCATACAATCACACACACATGGGCATAAACAACACGCACATACAATAGCAAACGCACGTACACACACGTACACAGCAACGCACATATACACAACATACACATACACACAAACACGCACAAAAACATACACATACACACACGCGCACGTACAAAATACACACACACACACGCACACGTACCCAACACCTACAACCCCACACAAACACACACACGAACACACACATACTCAAAAACTGCCTGCAGACCTTCCACTAACCATTGTCCATAAGCACCCACTAACTATTCCTGCTACTAATTCCTTCCACTACGTCACACACACACACACACACACACACACACAAACACACATACACACTAACAGACAAACCACCAAACCATGCACACAAACACACACACATACATACGCACACACACGTTCTGTTATTACACACACACACTCGCAGACTCTCTCGCGCGCACATATTCACCTCCCTTTTTCACTCTCCTGTCTTAGAAAGAACTTTTCCCCCACCACCTCCTCTTCCGGTCCTTTCACAATGTAACCTCGTGGGCATCGGTGCCATCTTCCTCTTCTTCCGTTTTTCCATTCTTCGAACTTTCTGTCTTTCCGACGAAGGGCTCCGCCCGAAACGTCATACTCTCTCTCCTTCTTTCCCGAGCGTCCAATAACACTATCCGTATCACGCCCTCACTTTGTTGTTTTTTTGTTATTGTTTTTTGTGTTTTTTTGAACCTATATATATATATATATATATATATATATATATATATATATATGTGTGTGTGTGTGTGTGTGTGTGTGTGTGTGTGTAATGGATATGTATATATATTTTACGTATTTCAGTCATTGAACTGCGACCTCAGGACTTCTCTAAAATAAAAAAACAAAAAAAAAACTAAGATCTGAAGAAGAAATTGTAATTCCGAAATATCATCGGACTATAGATGACCAAATTACAACAGGTATATAGTACATTTTTTGTTCTATAGTGCATTGTTGTACCATTCTAAACTTTTTATTCTTTACAAACAATACACAATGCTTCAAGCGAACTACACTACACTCCTATGTATGTATGTATGTATGTATGTATGTATGTATGTATGTATTTCAAACCAACAAATTCAGGTTTTGCCAACGTAAGTCACTACCAGACGTTTTGGATTATGTTTCCTGAGTATGAAATTAAATATATTGTTAAATAAGTGTGAATCATTGTGCATGTATGTGTGAGTAATCTAGCCTATATTGTATATATATATCAGTTTGATTATACAATTTTATACGTATTCATAATTTAATCTGCATGTGTAGGATTTTCATGTAACTGTTAATGAAACTATACCTAAATGCCCGATGAATGAGTCTCTTTACGCCTCATTGAACATATGTGTATTGCCTTGCTTTTCATATATAGCGTGTGCAGACGTATACGACGGTTTCAAACTTCAAAGAATTGGATGCATATATGTATGTGGCTACTCGACCCAGTGTAATGTGTATGTGCGCTCACACACACACACGCGCGCGTGCTCACATATGTATACATGTATACGCATACATATATATGCATATATGTATATATATGTATGTGTGTAAATATATATATATATATATATATATATATATATATATATATATATATATATATATATATATATATATATATATATGCACATACATATATACATACATACTTATATACAGTGGCGGACTGGGTCCAAAAATGTTGGTTGCCAGAAGACTAAGGGGGCCCACCCGCAACTACAATGCTATCATTTATTTATTTATTTATCTATTTTGTTAAAAGTATTCTTTTCAACTCTCTACAAACACAGCTAGGCTGAAATAACTAATGCATTCTTCCAGGAGTGAATAAAAAATTCTCAAAGTTGAGGGGATGGGCCCCTGAGATACTAACATGGCGCCCCATATATGGATTCTAATGGCGCAGGTGCCCACTTGCCATCGGGCAAGCTGGCAACCTGGCCAATCCGCCACTGCATATATATATATCATATTACATGTATGTATGTATGTATGTATGTATGTATGTATGTATGTATGTATGTATGTATGTATACTATCTTTTAGATGAGTAGGCAGAGCATTGGTTCATATACTATGCGGTATTCATTTCGTTTTTTTAAAATTCAGGTCAACTTTACTTTCTATCCTTTCGTATAAAAAAATAAACCAATCGAGGGCGGTTAATTGGTGCCATATTAAAGTTATAAACGAGATACCTTATGATAAATGGAGACAAATGTTTCAGTTGTGTGGCTTTGAGTTCAAATCCCACCTCCTGTTACCAAGAGAGTGAATGAGTGAGAGAGAGAGAGAGAGAAAGAGAAAGAGAAAGAAACGAGCACCTCAGAACTCAGCAAATGCGACAATATGCTCGAGAAATGCTTAAGTAATTGCCCAGTATCGCAGCGAGTCCTTGTCTAAGCCAACTCACTGGCTAGTGAGAGAGAGAATGCAAGGAGTCTTCAGGTCTACCATCAAGAGTTTTATTCGATCATACTGGCTCTGCTATTGACTCAGCTACTTATTACTTTTTATCGGATCCTGATCGTTGAACTGCCAGTATATGCGATAAAAAGTGATACAACGTAAACGCAAATGCTCACACACACACACACACACACACACACACACACACACACACACACACACACACACACACACACACACACACACACACACACACACATCTTTAATAAATGCCAAAATGAATTTCTGTGTGTCAATGTGTCACACTTTCAGTGACACACACTATTCAGTGACACTTCTACTATTCCTCATGTTGAGGATGAGAGTAATAGTAGGCATAAGAAAAAGTTGTACTGACCCTCGAATGGGAAGACAAAAATGTTGTTTATCATGCAGCTTTGCGATAAGTTCCAAGTCGACAAACTATATCATTGTCCTGATGAAAATTGTTCATTGCTTGAAAAATATTGGTCAAGTTTAGAATTTAATATGTACTCAAGGCCCAATGTCCAAGGCCCAATGAAGAGCCCTTCAAAGGAGCTAGCTTAAAAGCTGCTCGACAAGGCGGCTTAGCACGGCTTTTAAGCTATCTGCCCTAACTCTTCGAAACGCCTGTGTTAGAATGGTGGCAGCTGATGAAGGAAAATGTTCTCTATGTGGCCTGTGTGTTTTCTGTACTCTGGTTATTATTATTTTTTGGTCTACGTTTTGTTTGCAACGTCCTGTACCCAGATATGCACCTATGTATACAGGTAGATGTAAGTATGCACATACTTGTACGTATATATGCATATACTCATTTATTATTTGTTTTATATATATATACGTTTATACATCTTGTTTTGCAAGATTCCTGATGTGAAATCGTGCATTGAAACAAATATTGTTTTATTTCGGGATGATCATTCTTTCTTTGTTTATGACCTATGATCATCTCGAAAGATAACTATATATATATATATATATATATATATATATATATATATATGTATGTATGTGCGCGCGCGCGTGAATATTGGTTAACTTGGAATATGCCAGGACTTCATTTTCTCCTCCCGTCTCCCTCCCACCGCCTCCAATCTGATTGTTCGTACTCCACGCACCCCCACTATTTATTTCCTTTCAAAAATCCACAAGATCAACGACCCTGGCCGCCCCATCGTCTCCTCCTGCAACTGTCCCACGGAAATGATTTCCAAATACCTCGACCGTGTCCTTGCCCTCCTAGTGGCTTTCCTCCCCTCCCACATCCATGACACCAACTATGCTCTCCGTCTATCTGACTCTTTCTCCTTCCCTTTTGGCCCCTCTCAACTTCTGTTCACTCTTCATATCAAGAGTTTATATACCGTGATCCCACACAACGAAGCATTTCTTGCGTTTAAACACTTTCTAGACCTTCGGTCTGACCCTCAACCTGATACCTCCACACTTCTTCGTCGGGCCGAACTTGCCCTCTCCTTCAACTGCTTCTCGTTCACGGAAGAGTTTTACCAACACGTCTCGGGAATGGCCATGTGGGCGAGAATGGGCCCCAACAATGCGAACCTGTTCGTTGGCTTCGTTGAGGCTCAAATATTCTCACAATTAACTGGTCCCACCTCCGAGCTTATACGGTCGTTATACCAATGACTATCGGCGCGACCTCACTCTCCCGCGAACAACTAGACTCATTCCTCTCCTTTATCTAATCCTTCCATCCTCTCCTCGAATTCTCCTGCACTGTCTCTAACTCTTCCATCGAATTTCCCGACATTTCTGTCAGCATCCGCCATTCCGCTCTCACTACTTCCATCCACTAAAAACACACTCACTCACACTCCTACCTTAACTTTTCCTCCTCCCACCCCTACATACACCAAGATCTCCAACCCCTACTCCCAATTTCTCCGTCTACGCAGGCTCTGCAGTGACGACCGTGACTTTGAGATTCAGTCTCAACTCATGGCTCACCACATCATCCTACGTGGATATCCCCTCGCCATTATTCATACTGCTCTTTCCCGGGCACGATCTGTAGACCGTACCTCTGCTCTTTCTCCTAGTACCCATCCAACCCTTATCCGTGTTTCGTTTCCTCTCACCTACCACCTCGCCATTCTACCCCTCCAACGCACCAGTCTCCGAGCCTTCCAGCGACCACTCCACCTCTCACATCTTCCCTAACCTAACCCATCCCTCCTTCAAACGAGGTGATGCATGTTCTGGTTCACAATTTCTTCCGTACCCTCGCTTCCCAGCCTGGTTCCTTCTCCAGCTCCTGCCCACCCTGTCACACCTGCCCAATACTACCATCCTCACAGGCACCCATCACCGTCCCTATCACGTCACTTCTAGTAATGTCACTTACGCATCTCCTGCTCTCTGTGTCCTTCCCTGTACATTGGTCAAACGGGACGCCGCTTGGCTGACCGGTTCTCGGAGCATCTCCGGGACATCACACTCAGCAATGATACCCCGGTCTCGCGCCATTTCCGTTCTAATAGGCATTCGCTACAACATCTGTATGTATTCAGACTGTCTCTGCACAGGGACTACCCGCACTCCCACCTTCGCAGTGAACCGGAATTAACTTCTCTCTTCGTTCCTTTGCGCTACATGGGCTCAACTCACTTCCTCTCTTCATTTGACACCAACCTCGTCTCCTCTCTTCATTTGACACCAACCTCGCCTCTTCTCTTCATTTGACACCAATCCCACACGAATTCCCACTCACGCCCCACACCCTTCACATACACACCTGCATACCGCCCACCTCGGTACCCTTACCTACACGCGCCACAATACGCACACCCATACGCACACCCATACGCACTGTTCAACCCGTCATTTACGTCACACACCATTACATCCACACTAACAACACGCTCCCATTCCACACACTTCTCAGCACCCATACAACACACCATCATCCACAGAAGCACACAATCTTCAATAGCGTCACCACACATATCATTATATGAGCAGCCACACACACTGTTTAACTCAGTGCACACAGCACACACCATCATGCACACTCCCACACCCACACAAGCACACAATACATGAACACAGACAATATATACTCCCTAACCCACACAAGCACATAATACTTGAACACAGATAATATATACACATGCACACATACACACGCACGCAACACGCATAAACACATGCAACACACATAGACGAAGATAACTTTCGCCCACATTCATACACAATACGCATAGACACTATTTGGTCACAGTGACACACACACACATTCACACACATACATACATGTGTGCACACACCACGTGTAAAGGCACACATCAACTGCTACGCACAACACACACACACACACGTCAAACTCATACGCCCCCATTCACACATATGCACTTACACACTCACACACACGTTTGCGCACCTCATCCTGTTGGGATCACCATGAATTATCCCTCCTTCATTCAACCTCTCTCTATTATTATCTCTCTTTCATTCAACGTCTTTTCTTCCAATCATTCACCATGTTGGGCCATTGAACTCAACACGTTTTTTTTCATTTTCTTTCTATTTATATCCTCTTATTCCTTTCTGTCGAATAACGTAGACTCGAAACGTAAAAAATTTTTCCATTTTTCCCGAGCGTCAAACTAATACACTTGTTCCTATATCTCTCTTCGTCTTTGTTTTTCTATAAATCTGAACTATATATAAATATACATGTGTGTATATGAATATATATATGTGTGTATATATATATATATATATATATATATATATATATATATATATATATATATATATACACTTGTGGTTCCCAACCTATGGTCCACGGATCTATGGTGGTCTACAAAGGTAGTACTGGTGGTCCGTGGACTAAATTCAAAATTTCCTATATATATATATATATATATATATATATATATATATATATACATAAGGATAAGCATATTAAAAGGGGTCTGCGGGAAAACTCATTTAAATAAAAGAGGTCCTTGATAGTGAAAAAGTTGGGAACTACTGATATATACAAATACATACATACATACATACATACATACATACATACATTATAACAGAAAAGCTCCGAATTCCAGTACTCTGATTTAGACGTTTCCAATCATTCAGCTGGTAATCCGAGCCTGCTTTTCCTTTTAAAATAGTCTTAATGTATTTTTGAAATAATATATGAAGGTTATGAAGAAAATGCTTATTTTTATGCCCTTTAAAAATAAAAATCCTTGCGACTGACACACAAAAAAACAGTTGCTTAAAGCTCACGCTTTTCATTTTATTTCTGGCACTCGTAGGAATATCCCACTCTCATTAAGCTTCATGTTATATGGACTGTTAGATATGTAATTCGTCTGACGTTCCGTGTGTCATGTGGTTCGTCTGAGTTCATTGTTTCATTGTTGTTGTCTTGTGGGACTGTCGTAGTATAATGTCATTGATATATATATGGCGGACATGACTTTTGTTTATTCATAACAAACATTGGGTGAGTGCGTTCTTTGTATGTAATTGAACAATAAATGTAATAATTAAATTGTATAACTCGTTATGTTATCTCTGCGAGTCACCCGAGGGAAACATAACAGAGTTTATTGGCGTCGCCGATAGGATACATGCTTACTTTACCGTAAAATTATTCATCGTAATAACAATGGCTGAAAAACAGACAGTAGAACTTATTAAATTGTTTAGGGAACAAATGGACAAGCAAATGCAACAACATCAGAGAGATATGGACGCTCTGTTAAAACTGTTTGGTGCTCGACAAGTTGAAGGCGATTCTAGTGGCTATTTTTCAGCTGCTTCAACAACAGTGTCGATTCCACCATTTACTGCATTTGATTCAGCGACAGAACTATGGCCTGATTACTGGTCAAGATTCCGTACGTTTGTGGCTGCTAATGCTGTACCTGAAAAACGCATGGCACAAGTGTTCCTGACCAATCAGACTGCTACTGTTTACAAACAACTTGCTAATCTGGCTACCCAACAAAATCCGCCTAAAGATATCAACAACTTGATAATGGACGAAATCGTTGACTTCATGAAGGAACAGTTCGACCCTAAACTTTTCATTGTGAGAGAGCGTTTCAAGTTTTGGAGTGATATGCAGCGGAAGCCAGGCGAAACTCTCCAGGAGCTGGCAGCACGTATACGCCAGGATGCAGCTACCTGTGATTTTCCAGCGATCACCAACCCACAGGATGAAGCTCTGAGACAGAGATTCATATGTTCGGTTAACAATGAAGCGGTTCTGAAGGCGCTTTTTAAGATAAAAGACTCAGAACTAGATTTTGCCCGTGCTGTCCAGGTTGCCATTGAGACTGAAGACGCAGCAAGGGTTGCAAAAGAAACTGTATACGGTTCCAAAACCAAGCAGGTGTACAAGGTCCAGCAGAACAGGAATAAGAGTCCTCAAAAGAAACATCAGCAGTCTTATTCCACAAACCAGGAGAAATGCTACCGATGTGGAAAGGCCCACAAAGCAACAGACTGTCCTTTCAGGGAAACCAAATGTCATTTTTGTGACAAAAAGGGTCATTTGCAAGCGGTGTGTAGGAAAAAACAACATCAGCAACGCAATGGTCATTCACAAACTCCCGTGAAAAGAATCACAAAAGCTGAGCTAGTCAAGGCGATCCTAGGTGAAGTTTCCCGAGACACTCATAGTTTAATTGTGCCAGTAACAATCCAGAACAGACTGTTCACAATGGAATTGGACACTGCTACTACAGGCAATTTTGTTTCCTTGTCAGTCTGGAAACAACTTGGAAGACCAAAGCTGCAAGATGTCAAGCATCGCTATGAATCTGCCAGCAAGCACAACCTGCCTGTTCTAGGAACTTTCATGGGCCAAACCAAGGATCCAACAACTGGTAAGCAGGATCTTATACCTTACATAGTCACCAAGATCTCTGATCTTAATTTGCTGGGTCGGAATGCTATCCAGACTCTGGGAATTTCCGTAGACACTGCTCTAGGTTTGAAAAGCATAGACAACCAAGCTAAGAGGGAAGGTGCAGAAGGGATGTATCCAAAGACCTCAAGCGAGCCCTATGTTTCCCTGCAGCAAGATTGTCACAACATGTGTGATGAATTTCCAGATCTTTTCAAGCAAGAATTGGGATGTCTCAAGAACTTTGAACTGGAAGTGAAGTTCAAATCGGACGCAACACCAGTCTTTCACAAGGCACGTCCGGTCCCATTTGCTCTTCGTGATGACCTGGCCAAAGGTTACGAAGAAGGCATCGCCAAGGGAATCTGGAAGCCTGTTCAATTCAATGAATACGGAACGCCAGTGGTACCGATTCGTAAAGCACACGCTTCAAGCAACCTGAAGCCCAAACTACGGATTTGTGGTGACTACTCTGTGGGAATTAATGACCAACTTGCTGATCACCGTCATCCAATGCCACTCCCTGCTGAACTGATGCAGAAACTCGGAGGTGGATTCGGATATACAAAGATAGACCTTGCTGATGCCTATAATCAGATCAAACTGGCTCCAGAAAGTCAACGCAGACTCGCACTCAGCACTCACCGTGGAGTACTCCTGCAACAACGACTCCCTTTCGGAATTAAGTCAGCACCTGGTTACTTTCAGGAGATCATGGAAAACCTGACCCATGATCTACCTGGAGTGGCCGTCTTCCAGGATGACATGCTCGTCAGTGGGAAAGATGCAAACAGTCACTTAAACAACCTAAAGTGTCTGCTCACACGTCTAAGCGACAATGGACTCAGATGTCGCCGTGAAAAGTGCCAGTTTGCACTACCCAGTGTAGAATACCTTGGACACATTTTGTCGGCTGAAGGGATCACTAAGGGATCCAAAGTCGAAGCAGTCTTAAAGATGCCATCTCCAACGAACGAATCAAGCTTGAAATCTTTCCTAGGTTCAGTTCAGTTTTATGGAAAGTTTATCCCAAACTTAGCCAGTATAGCAGAGCCACTCTATTGCCTTACAAAAAAGTCAACTATTTGGAAGTGGGGAGATGAGGAACAGTCAGTTTTTGATCACTTGAAAAATGTACTTTCATCAAGTCAAGTTCTGATACACTTCGATCCAAACAAAACTTTGGGACTGGCTTGCGACGCATCAAACGTTGGTATTGGAGCAGTCCTGTTTCACCGCTATCCTGATGGAAGCGAGCGCCCAATATCCAATATGTCCAAGACTCTCACTTCTGCACAGCGTAACTACAGTCAAATTCAAAAGGAAGCCCTAGCTATCATATTTGGCTTGCAGAAGTTTTACCAATATTTGTACGGTTGTAAATTCGTACTCGTGACTGACCACAAGCCACTGACATCACTATTCAGTCCGAGGAAAGGGACGCCACTTCTCGCTGCTAACAGACTAGCACGATGGGCCCTGTGGCTGAACCAGTTTGACTACACCATTGAATATCGGAAATCAGCAGATCATGGCAATGCTGATGCCCTCAATCGCTTGCCATTCGGTGATGACAACGACTTTGACAGAAAGGAAAATGGTGAAGACATAGACATGGTGTGTGCCATCAAAGCTCTTAGTATTCAAGTCCAACCTGTGGATGCTAACGTCCTCCGTCAAGAGTCAGGGAAAGATCCAGTGATATCTACAGTGATGCGCTACGTCCGTGAAGGCTGGCCACCAAAGAACATGGAGATCAATGACGAAGTCAACAAGTTCCGTAAGTTATCAAACTCACTTAGTATCTGTCATGGATGCCTTATACATGGATCTAGAGTTGTGATTCCACATAGCTTGCAGCCAAAGATCCTCAATCTTCTGCATCTTGGACATTTTGGCATGGAACGCATGAAATAACTAGCAAGAACTGCTGTTTATTGGCCTGGTATCGATGCTGCTATAGAGATAGCCAGTCGACGATGTGATTCGTGTAACGAACATCAAAGGCAGCCATCTAAGCCTCCAGTTCACCCATGGATGTTACCAGAAAAACCGTGGAGCCGCTTACATCTGGACCAAGAGTCACTCTAACGACTTCCTTCATGAAAATGCGTTGTTGTGTAATATCTTAAATTAATACTTTTAAATAATATTTTTAAAACATCGAATGTGCGTTTTACAGCTGCATGTGAATATACATATAGACCTATACACATGTATATGTACACACATAAGCACACACACGCACACACGCACTGTCTCTCCCCCTCTCTCTCTCTTTTATGTACATATACATACAGAGTTATATAAGCGTATATATTCAATTTGCATATATATATATATATATAAATATATATGCAAATTGAATAGATACGCTTATATATACACACACACACACACACACACACACACACACACACACACACACACACACACACACTCGCATTCATGCACACGCAG
Source organism: Octopus bimaculoides (assembly GCF_046866305.1). Taxonomy (NCBI): domain Eukaryota; kingdom Metazoa; phylum Mollusca; class Cephalopoda; order Octopoda; family Octopodidae; genus Octopus; species Octopus bimaculoides. The sequence goes on along the minus strand of NC_142933.1, from coordinate 34,732,477 downwards.
ACATACATATGTACTTGGTTATGTTGTTGTTGGCACTCCGTCGCTTACGACGTCGAGGGTTCCAGTTGATCCGATCAACGGAACAGCCTGCTCGTGAAACTAACGTGCAAGTGGCTGAGCACTCCACAGACACGTGTACCCTTAACGTAGTTCTCGGGGATATTCAGCGTGACACAGTGTGACAAGGCTAACCCTTTGAATTACAGGCACAACAGAAAGAGGAAGTAAGAGTGAGAGAAAGTGGTGAAAGAGTATAGCAGGGTTTACCACCATCCCCTGCCGGAGCCTCGTGGAGCTTTATGTGTTTTTGCTCAATAAACACTCACAACGCCCGGTCTGGAAATCGAAACCGCGATCCTATGACCGCGAGTCCGCTGCCCTAACCACTGGGCCATTGCGCCTCCACGTACTTAGTTACATATACGTATATCAAACTTTTTTCCAATCCAGGACGAAGTTCAAGGAAGCTGCATTTACATAAGAGATACTTTGATCTATGCATACAAGCTGTTAACAGTTCCGTTCTTTTGTTCAAGTTGCTACTGCTTTGAGTCAAAATTCTTAATTTTTCGCTTTAACAAATGTTATATTGCATTTTCTATTTGAAGCTACTGTTCTTATATATGGCTGTGCCCTATCTACAATCGACTGGATACATCTGAGTTCGTGAGATACATCTGAGTTCGTGAGATACATCTGAGTTCATGCAAGAACGATATAAATTTCGACATAGCTGAAGTGTATTTTGATAGGACTGACAAGTGAATTATACCCCAATATAGATTTTAGGTTTATCTCTGCTGTTCGTCTCTGCCTTTGCCAGACAGTTACCATCTAGCGGGCAGTTCTGATGAATTCTAAAGCTGCATGATCTTCGATGGCTAACTATTTGCCTCTCTTTTCCATTCAGCATTGCAGCTTATATGACAATTGGAATTCATATAAGTTGAAGGACTAACTTTAACACAATTCTTATTTAATATCTTCCTATACTTATGCCCTGGCGGAAAATAGTTATCTATTAAACTAAGGAATTCCCGAGCTATATTAATATTAGGTTAAATATTGAGTTCAACAATAAAATTATTTTTCTATTCCTATCTTTATGCTGTGCACTCCCAGGTTTTTATATATCTAATCTTATCGGAAAACCCATTATTTCTTAACGCCTCATTCTAATACCCAGAGCACTGAATTTTGTCGAACGAATGAGAAAGGGGTTCACTAATCTTCCGAGGTTAGTGAATTTAATGCAATTAATGTTCCTTTTAAACTGTTTCAGGTTAATACATGCAGGAAAGACATGAGTAGGGAGAAGAGTTCATAGGGCCGAGGTTCTGTGAAAAACATAGTGGCATAAATGGTTACTAAGGGACCGAGCAGTTTGGACGCACCAAGAATGATGGGATATAAGAAGGCGAGTGGGTCGATAGTGCCTGCGTGATGGAGATATGAGGCCAACAAACTCTGAAGAACAAGGACTATCATAGTAGCGGGAGAAGAGAGAGAGAGAGAGAGAGAGAGAGAGAGAGAGAGAGAGAGAGAGAGAGAGAGAGAGAGAGAGAGAGAGACAGGCAGGCAGAGACAGAGATAGAGGGTAACGGGAAAGAGAGAAAGCACATATATATGTTAAAGGAGGTCGGAGCGTGCCTGTCAGTGACTGAAATTCTATTTGTCAAGTGGCGATCCTGAATGATAATGTGCGTTGAAACAGCACCGTCCCAGATGTGGGACAGTACCTCAATGTGGGCATCACTTGCACCTTGTAGAGCGTCAGCTGTGTTGTGGGTGCTGAAATATTTTCTAGAATTGAAGGGAAGAACTAGCCTTTGGTATGCATTTCTAGCAATGATAAGGATGTGCTTTCACTGGGAAAGATCCTTAGTATCAGTGAGGCCCAACATATTCAACGACAGTTATGACTATAGCTGAATGTCTCTCATGTTTAATGGGGATGTGATACAGTAATGTTTTCTTAAAATGAGTTGTGATTGAGTTTTCTTGCTGTTAAAATAAACAGGGTTGGCATTGCCCCACTGAATAACGTTCTCAAGATCCCCGTTTATGGACCCAGTTCAGGTTAGGCGTGCAGTGTCTAGGCTGTGCGTGGACGATGCATTGTTGGAGAAAGCTAGGGAGAACGGAAAGGTTATGTCACTTGCATAAGAATGGGCGTTGTTACAGCGAGTAAGTCATTGATGCATAGAAAGAAAAAGTGGTAGACAAAACCGAACCCTGGGGACAATCAGAGTTGATTGAGTCCGCCGCAGAGACAGCTAGCTCAACACAATCAGATAGGAAGCAACCGAACCAAGAGAAGAGAGATGAGCGATTGGTGGAACCTATATGCAGGAAGATTTGATAGATTTGTATACTGAATTTTGCTGATATCTACATTAACACCATTACTTTCACCAAACTTCCTTTAAGCGAGAGCCCACTGGTGAGTGACTTAAGTGAATAGGTCTCTAGTAAATCCAGCTCTGATGTTCATTGAGGAGAGAGCTGTCCAAGATATTAGAGAATGTCGTTGTTACTGGCTGTCTCAGAAATCTCAGAGGTGAAAGCAATATGGCGACAGTTGGTTGGGTCAGAATTGTGTTTCTTTGAAATGGAACATAGTGAAATGCACGTATAAATATCAGGGTATATCTCCGTAGAGTGAGAGATTACAGAGTTTGGTAAAAATAGGAGCAAGTTCCAGCGCGCATCTTTTGAGTGTAGTGGAAGAAAAATTACAATGCATGGACATGCAAAGAGACACCCACACGCACATGCACACGCATGCGCACACATATACAGAGACGTATAAAGATAGATAGATAGATTATCAAGGACATTGATTCAGAAACGTGAAATGTTTTACTAGCTCACCCCTTTAGAACGTACTCACACGCTCGCGCGCACGAACTATAACTAATGCTAGAAAACCAAGGCTACAGTTGAAAAATTTCAGTGATTTGTATGGCTGTGTCTGTGTGAGCATCTTTATGCGTGTGTGTATGCACGTGCGTGCATATATATTTGTGTCTATACATGTGTATATATATATATATATATATATATATATATATATATATATATATATATATATATATATACGCACGCACGCGCACACACACATACATATACACACAGTATGCCATTTTGACTGATGGGGGTCCAACCGCTTAGTCAAGTATCTAGTGCTTGTGTCTACAAATCTACAATGGGACATCAAACCCGCTCTAAGTTTACAAACAAAAAGCCACAGTTCTCACACATGGCAGAGCGAACAGAATAGACTGGTGACAAGTTGGATTCGTATTTCCGTTTTTCCCTATTCATTGTTAGCGTATTTAACCTTGAGGACTTAAGGTCTTTTATAGTATCTTATAACATTTTCTAACGTCTACCCAAGGGTCTACAACCAAGTTTATGATGGCGCGCTAAATGTTGGGAGACCACTCCTTAGATATAAAGATAAATTGAGAAGGTAATTGTATATTTCAAACGTACCCATAATATACTTTGAAAGAATGACGCAGTAACGTAAATTGTGTGTGTATGTGTGTGTGTGTGTGTGTGTGTGTGCGCGTGTGTGTACATGTGTGTGTGTGTGCGTGTGTGCATATACTCACATACACGCACAGAGTACACACACACGCACATATACACATATATTATGTGTGTGTTTTTGTGTGTGTGTGTGTATATATATATATATATATGTATATATGCATATATATATATGTATATATATATATATATATATATGCACACACACACACACACACACACACACACACACACACATATATATATATATATATATATATATATATATATATATATATATATTCAAACACTGAGATTTGAAGTTAGATGTCACTACTGTTCATATCATCTGTGGATAAATTCAAAATTTGATGATATCACCAGTAGCAGCATTGGTGGAACGCAGTTATGATAGCTTTAAGGAGCTATGAAATATCGTAATGATGCTTAATGAGCATCATTACGATATATATATATATATATATATATATATATATATATATATATAATACAATTGAAAGCAATCTGCTCCGAGTATCAAATCTATATACATATACATACAAACATACGTGTATGCACACACATGTGGGATGTGCGTGTGTGTGTGTCAAAATGTATATTTACTTAGTTTTAATGCTAAGAGCAAATTATTTTCAATTGTACATCCTTTTTCAAGGTTTACTTATGTCAACAATGCAACAGCAAGAGAGCAGCAACAGCAGCAACATCAGCAGCAACAACAGCAGCAACATCAACAACAGCAACAGACACAACAACAACAACAGCAGCAGCACCAGCAACTGCAACGACAACAACAGCAGGAGCAACAACAAAACAAAATCAACAGAAGCAGCTGTTTCGCGTGACGTCATCAGCTGGTAACTGAGAATTGCAGCATCAAGAGAGGGGCCTTCTGTCTGTAAAATCAGTCCTAATTTCGTCTTAACGCTTGATTGAGAAATGCTAACAAGACACACATACTCACTCACAGAAAAAAAGCATTTACAAGCACGCTCAAAGAAACATGTATAGACTTGAGTATCATAGCACGTTTCAAATCAGGAAATACCTTACAGACTTTCACTCACGTGTCTCATTTGTACATAAAATTGGACATACAGACACACAAACAGACACACACAAACGCACGCACACACGCACACACGCAACAACCATATAAAGACAGCCAAATAGACGGACGGACAAGACAGATAAACAGATAGACAGACAGTGGAAAGTTCACTTAAAGTGCTGAATGAACTGAAAAGACAAAATAGGCATTAAAATAAATATGTATATCTTATATATTTCGGTGTACTATATTACTGGCTAACAACATGCATATAAATATATACCACAGCTTTATCAGCAGGTTAATAGAAACAAATATTTGGGAAAAGAAACTTGTTTTATATTCTGGTATAATAGTAAACAGAAATGTTGATTTCAACATTCATAGCTCCAGGATCGAGCGAATGTATACCAGTAATATAATACTGCATAATTCGATTGACTTAAAATTTATGATTCCTGCACTTGTACCAGAAATCGCGTCGAACAAAATAACCTGTATGTTCTGAGCTGTGACCATGTCCTCTGCAGATGTGATAAATGCAAGAGAAGACAATCATTCAAGCTAGTGAATGTACGCAGCTGAGATCAAGCAAAGTCTGGACATTCACAAAATTTGCAGACTATCATTGACAGCTCAAAGAATTTAGACTAAATAAGCACGTTGCCCACAAAAGTCCGTTTATTTCTATGAGGAACCGAAAAACGCCCCTTGAATTTTCGCGAGCCCTCATGTATTGTCAAGTACAGTCGTGTGAAGTGGACAGACAAATATTAATTCAACTAGTTCGGATCTGATGACAGTTTTCGAAGATATCGTGTTAGTGAGGGACTGAATTTTAGCTGTTTCCAAGGCACAAAGAAATGATGAGAAAGTGTCATGGTCTAACATGGCTTCCTCGTATAATCGACACCACTAATTAAAATGTGCACAAAGGCATCTTAAGAGATGTCCTTTTGCACTAGTTTGATAACCATTATCTGTTCGGACGAATCTTAATGCACGGAAGTGTAGCTAGTGTGTGTGTCGCCCAGGGTGGCCCTTGAGTCTGCTGCCCCTATCCCAGAGGCTAGTAGCAAGGAAAGATATATATATACAGCAGACCCAAAAGTGCCGCCCCTACAAAGCGTTAGTGCCCCCCCCCCACCGACCACAGCTACGCTACTGCTGGTGGATGACAATGACCCAAAATACACCGTAAGTTAAGTCAAACAAGAAATTTCTGGTTAAAAAAATTAAGCTAATGGGCACAGGCGTGTCTGTGTGGTAGGAAATTTGCTTCCTAACCACATGGTTCCGGGTTCAGTACTACTGCGTGGCACTTAAGGCAAGTGTCTTCTACTAATAACCTCAGGCCGATCAAAGCTTGTGAGTGGATTTGGTAGACGGAAGGCAGCAGTTTTATTTGGAGACGGCACTTCTGCGTCTTATATAAGCCTGTATAGCCTGCATTACCGGGGTGGGGATGTAGGGGCAAGCCCAGTTGCTGCACCAAGCGGAACTTACTGTAGCTACGCCACCGTTTGGATATTGATTACCATTTCTTATATACAGCCAAAAATTGACTTGCACAGTTTCTTTGTCATTAGCTTGCAATGACTTGGGTATTTTCATTAATATGTTTTTTTCAGGAATAGAATTGTTATTTGCAGAAATGTTCTTTTAAAAGCGCAAGCTTGTTGGAACAGAGTGTCATTTTCAGTTTTTCCCATCCTTATGCTTGGTCAAATTTTAAATTTGTGAATGAATTTTTTCAAATAAAACAGTAATACACTTTTATATATTTCTTTGAAAAAATTATTAACGGTTCATTTGTTATCGAATAAATAACTGACAAACTATATTTCGGCAACTAGCATTCTTTTATTAATACAATCCACTAATAAGACTGAATAAATCGAATGCTTGCAAGAAGCGGTTTTATTTGGAGGCGAACATATGCCAACTAGCTATAATTGAGTTGTGACTACTACGTCACCAATTTGAATATTCCGACTTATGATTGTTCCAAGACAAGCACTGCAGCTAATTGAAACCAACTTATGTTAAATTACTGTTTTAGTTTCGAGGCTTTACCAGCTGACGATTCCAATTTTGAATGCAGCTCTGGAACTCCATACTGAATGATATAAAAATTCTTTCGCTGTATCCTCATTAGAGTCTTTAGTCCTGGGTTGTCGGTTAGCTGTCGTTCAGTCTAAATTGAGAACACCTTTAATCAAAGGTGCTCCAGCAGTAATCTTTCCATTGTTTTCATTTTTTCTTGTAGGGGCGGATTTGGGTGAGTGATATGTAATGTATTATTCCTTGTATAAGACGGTTATCTATAATCTAAAGGACATTTGGCTGATATTTCTAACCGTCAAACGATTATATAGTGGTTAAACCGTCGGATCTAGTTGGCTGAGTTCTAAATGATCAAAAGCTTTTGATCAAAGGTGTTCCAACCATGACCATCTGTTTTATTCTCAGACTTAAGTGTACCTAGGACTACTTTATCAAATATACGCTTTCTTTTTTAAGTGTCAATGGAGTTGTGGTTGCTTTTCTAGCATATCGAACAACCACGTGGAGGCTGGTTTGTTGACTTGGGCAAAATATAAATTTGCAATTATGTAATGATTATGAGTGAAAGATGTTCAAAAGCGTCCATCCTATGGTATTAAACATTAGTTATTTTCCTTACAATGATTAAATTTTGGAGACAGGTTAATAGGTGGAGACGAAGTCTTTAAACTGGGACAATTCACACTAATCCGAGACGCATACTAAGACATAAACTCATAAACACGCACACAGACTGTCAGTGTGAAAGTTGAGTAAACCATTTACAGGAAACTAGTTGGTGGGAGAGGAAGGCAATACAACGAGCTTTAAAAAATGAACGGAATATAAAACGGAAAGAGGACAATACAAAAGCATACACATATGTAAATATACAAATGCAAAAATCAGCATAATAAACAGCAAACATTATTCTATAAAAGTCCTAAAATCGGATGAATTTATATGCCGTGGCAGAAAAAGGAAATCTTAGGTTTTGAGGCTGTCACTTTGTCTGAAAGAAAAATAAAATATTTTTCGATAAGGTGAAGTAAAAAGATTGTCTATAGAATGAAGCTAGTGCCTCTAAACGTCGGATTCCTGTTTTACACGTGGCATATATATATCTGTCCGAACTTGCGAATTGTATATTTTTTGCTAACACAGACCGTTACCAAGCACTTAAGATGCACAAACGCACGCACACGCATATAGATTTACTTACATACATGTGTGTATAAATATATACTTACATACACACATATATTCATAGATACATGAATAAAAATATATGTATATGTGTATATGAAAATGATGATGATGATGATGGCAGTCCTCTCGTAACTGAGGAAGACCATCAATGACCATTGCCCATGTAAAATGCCAGCAATGGCCGTGCATGAGGTTACTGCACCTGCAGTCGGCCTCACCCAGGTCCGCGCCCACGGATTCCATGCTCGCTGCGGTACTCTCAGGCAAATTCTGTCAGTCATAGCGAAAGTCACACTTACAGTTGGATTGAGTGCATACCCAAAGAAACTTATAATTGGAGATGTGAAGACAAAAAGACTTTATATTTCTGACAACACGACAGTTACACTTAATGGGAAGTCTCAGTATCCCTATTTGTTAAAGTTTTACTTCAACCGAAAGCAGCTGATACAAAGATTAGAGATCTACAAAATACAAAGAAAATGTGGAACAAACAACAGATCTCAAGAAACACCACTGAAGGCTTATCTTAGCCGATCTCTGAATTATAGAAACTGTTAGTGGCTTTCTGAATGTGCCACACTTGCCTTTCAAAATGACATTATGCAGGATGTCAGTATCACCATCACTCAACAGGTACCAACCATCCTACTCCTAATGGTACAAGTCAGTCCACATTATAGCTAATATTAACGATATTGCTAACTTTCCAAAAGAGTTTCTCTAATCTCTCCAGCCCACAGTTGTGTCTCCTCTCTGAAAGTAGGAGCACTCATGATGTTGTTACGAAATTTGGATGTTCCAAGATTCAAGACTTGTAACAGTCAAAACTCTAACACCTTATGTGATCGAAGCCACCATTATGGTTGGTTCCACCAAAGGAGAAAATATTTTCATTTCGCACATTTCCCGTATTCCATCAGATATGTCATTTTCAATTAGCCATCAACAAGTCTCAAAAATAGTCCTATAAGGTTCTATATTGCATGCTTACGTGTTGACCTAGCAGACATAAGTGATGCATATCAATTAGGAATTACAAAACAATATATAATGTATGATATAAAGATAGGACGCGTGGTCTAGTGGTTACGATGTTCCATTCACGATCGCGAGATCGTGGTTTTGGTTCTCGAAACTGGCAGTGCATTGTGTTCCTGAACAAAATACTTCATTTCACGTTGCTCTACAATCACTTCGACATCTGACGTACAGCGCACCGTACATCTGTACAGCAATGTTAATTTGATGGCAGGAGTGAGAGAGTGTACAGCATAAACATTCGATCACTATAAACAAATCATCTGTGCAAGTTCTTCAACAGAAATTGCGGAACCCTCATCTGTCGTCTACGACCGGAGAATCCATGATTTTCTTAAATCATGAAAATTACAATTACCAGTATATACAGCCTTAAAAGCATCACACATGGAAACATGAACAATCCAACTTCAGATACAAATCTACTACTCAAAAAAAAAAAAAAAATGTGTAAATATAATTCCATACAAAACGCATCTTTGATCCCGGGCAACGCCGGGCGTCTTCGTGTTTGCGTGTGAATATATATGTACGTGTATGCTAATGTATATTATATATTTGCTTATGCATTTTATACTTGATGAGTTAGATGGAACGCCCATTATTTTTGCAAACCTTCCAAGACCGGTGAGCATGAGACTGTAAATGTTCCGTTCAATGTTTTGGCGGTCGACACCAGCAAGAAAGAGATGTGCTGGGAGACGATTTCAGAGGTTCTAGGAAAGAAAGACTGTGCTTAATGGTTTGTACGGAGCAGGGAATGAGTTGAAAGCAGCAAGGGTATGAGAAATGCAAAGACGGATGTGTGTGTGTATATATATATATATATATATATATATATATATATATATATATATATATATATATATATATATATATATATATATATGCGCGTGTGTGTGTGTATGTGTGCGTGCGCGTGCATATATGTGCATGTATACATACATATATGCACACACACATATATACATACATACATATACATATATATTATGAAAGATGTTTGAGAATGTGTGTGAAAGAGAGAGAGAGAGAGAGAGAGAGAGAGAGAGAGAGAGAGAGAGAGTACGTGAGAGTGAGAGAGAGAGTGTGTGTGAGAGTGAGAGAGAGAGAAAGAGAGAGATTAATGGAAAACTTGAAGAGGAAAAGTATGATGTAACAAAATGACTTTTTCGTGACTCATGCTAACATTGCCACTTAATTATTGCTTCATAACAATTTTCAGTCTCTCCACATCTCTCTTCGTGTTTCATTCTTGTTTTACTCGAAGAAATCCTCCGACCAGTATTTCTGTTATTCATGTATCATTCAGGGTTGCATCTGGATCTCTAGGCGAAACATGGTAAAGATTCGCGAGAAATGGCGACGTTGTTTAATTCAAAGAGACAAGCATCACCGCTTACAAATATAGATACAGGAAACACTTCGCGAATTAGTTTCAGAAATGTTAGAGAAATGAAGGGGAAAATAACTATGGGCTGTTGATGATATCCTATTCCTAAGTGATACTAAACGGAATCTAAAGATGAACTAAGCAAATTCCAAAGAAACCCAGCAGCACAATACTATGAAAAGAACAATTAAATTAGTGAGAAAAATGAAGGCGGTCAAGAAGTGGATAAAGAGACTCGTGTGATAGCATCGAATCTGGGATAAAGGAAGACAACAAAATCGCTTGTCAGACGATAAAAATGATAAAAGAAAGGAAAAGAAAAACGAAGCAACCTATCCTTACTATCATTGAGAATAGAAAAAAAAAGGATCTTCTTCCGCTTCTCTCTCTCTCTCTTTTCGCTCTCCTCTTCGAGACTGCTCAAAAGCAGAAGATGGTCTGAGTATTGCAAGGAATTTATCTTGCGCACAGAAAAACCAGAACGAACATTCGCAAATAAGTATGGCATGTATACATGCCCATCTGTCGCCAGTAAATATGGATACCCTCTCTGCCATACCACCCTTGACCCAGCAGAGTATCAAGTGACAAGTGGAGAGAAAGGGACTGATCCAGTCCTGGGGGTCATACTTATTTTCAGCTGAAAAGACTGTAGCAACGTGAAATGAAGTATCTAGCCCTAGACACAACGCATAGTCCGGTCCAAGAACTGAACCCAAAATATAATGATCGTGAGCTCAACATCCTAAGCCACTAAGCCAAGGCCTTTACAGAGTATAAGATAAAGCGCTTTTTCAGGCATGGAAAAGCAGCGAGTTCTGTCATTGAGGCAGCTGAAGATTTCGTGCTTGAATTCCGACAGCTCATCGCAACCGAGGGGTACATAGCACAGCAAGTATTCAACTGGCCTTTTTTTTTTGGATAAATATGCCTAGAAGAACCTACATAACTGTAAGGGAGAATAAAATGCCAGGCCACAAGCATATGAAGGATAGGCTAACTCTCGTCTTTTGTGCCAATGCGAGTGGAGACTTGAAGATTAAACCGTTCCTTGTCTACTATTCCGAAAACCCACGAGCGTTCAAGTCGCACAAAATCCTGAAGGAGAAGCTGCAGGTCATGTGGAAGGCAAACATTAAAGCCTGGGTCAACCTTGCCTTCTCCGAGTGGGTCAACCTTGCTTTCGGACCAGCAGTGAAAAAGTACCTTCTGAAGAACAGTCTTCCTCTGAAGGGGTTCCTCGTCCTCGACAATGTTCCTGCTCACCTCCCTAACCTCGGAAATGATACCCTGGACGAATTTAAATTTATAAATGTTATGTACCTTTCACTCAACACCACCCCTATTTTTCAGCCCATGGACCAACAGGTGATTTCTAATTTTAAGAAATTGTACACCAAACACCTGTTTCGTTGGTGCTTTGAACTGACCGAAAATCTAAATTTAACCCTTCGTGAGTTTTAGAAAGAACACTACAACATTGTAAACTGCGTGAAAATCATCGATATGGCTTGACAGGGTGTGACGAGGAGAACGCTGAATTCTGCATAGAGGAAACTGTGGCCTGACTGCGTACCTGAAAGATACTTCGATGGGTTTGAGACTAAGACACCTGTAGTCGAGAAGATAGTGTCTCTTGGCAAGTCCATGGGCCTTGAGGTTGATGATGGGGACATTAACGATCTCGTCGAGGAATACTGGAAGGAGCTGACGACTTCTGCAACTTCAAGAGCAGCAGCATTCGGATGCGGGAGAAGAGATTGGTTTTCCGGAGGAGGACAGTATAGCGGAGAATGCTATCTCTACGAGTGACACAAAGGCAGTGTTGACAAAGTGGCAGTATGTTCCTGAATCTGTAGAAAAATATCATCCTGAAAAAGTAGTTGCATGTCTTACAGCTGCTTTATTTAATGACACTGCTCTGGTTCATTTTCCTAACATTTTGAAAGGCAAGAAAAAGCAGACTTCTCTTGATGTTTCTAATGAATCGACCTGCAAATGTAAAAAGTGAAGAAAGTGTGTTCAAAAAGCCTAGATTAAGCGGATAGAGAAAACGCCAGAAATTGTTCTTCCTGAAGTCCTAATGGTAAGAGATTCTCCTTCCAAACAGTAATCCTCCTCCTCCCCCGCACGAATTCTTTTCTACTCTAGGCACAAGGCCCGAAATTTTGGGGGAGAGAGCCAGTCGATTAGATCGACCGCAGTACGCAACTGGTACTTAATTTACCGACCCAGAAAGGATGAAAGGCAAATTTGAACTGAGAACATAAGGACAGACGAAATACCGCTAAGCATTTCGCCCAGTGTTGCTAACGTTTCTGCCAGTTCGCCGCCTTTCCACACGCACATGTCCCATTTTAAGGTAATTCAGTTAATAAAACCAGTTTACGTATTTCTTTTACATTCTCTTTTTTTATAATTATCATTTTACTTGTAACTATATCTTTTCTGTTTTAAAACCCATAAAATAAAATTTAAAAATCAATTTGGGGCGTTTTCCGAGGGTTGAAACAGATTAATTATATTTTTGTTAATTTCAATGGGGGAAAAGTTGATTTGTAAAACGAGTAAATCATAAAACGAGCTCGGACATGGAACGAATTAAACTCGTACTGCGAGGTATCACTATATATATAGTGTAGACATCAGGCGTATTAAGAATATTGTTTAACATACTTTCGTCGCATGAAACTAATAGTAGCACATAAAAACATATATTGTGTTTATTAACTCATTCACACACACACATATACATACATGAAATGTTAATATTTCCATGCACGTACATATGAACGTGTTAAAAAAGAAAAAAAAACATTCAACGTATGCGTGCGTGACATTTCGAAGAGATGAAACTTCGAAGTTACTGCATAACTTTAAAAAAATGAAGCAAAATAAAAACTCAGTTATATTACAAGATATTAGACAGTAGATATCCCAAGAAAAGGAAAGAAAACGACAGCAATAGACCAATAGATAAGAGAGCATTAAAAGAGTGCTATAGTTAACTAGAGTAGAAGGAAAAAACCAGAGAAATTCGAGATACATGAAGTAAGAAGCAGATAACAGTGAGTGGGGTTGGTAGAGTGAGAGGAACGCCAGCAGCAGCAGCAGCAGCAGCAGCAGCAGCTAACAGCGCCGCCTAATGTCGAAATTTGATTGGCTAAGCGACAGACATGTAAAGCACTAGCAGACAGTAATATATTCATTAGTGTATGAGATCGCTACCTCTATAGTAGGTTGTATTTATGTATATAATATATATGCATTTACGTAAAAGGTTTTATATAGATAAAGCTTTCATTCAGATACAGTGATTTAATAATACGTTTCTATATGTAAATATACATCCCATTATTTATATATAAATAGAAAGAGAGATATAGACAAAAAGATCTTTATATATACGTATGTGTGTGTGTTAAACAAGACGAACTGAAATATATTATTATGTATAAAGATAATATGACTTAAATTAAGCCACTCTATACAGCCTAAATAACACACAATAGCCAGTAACTAATTATTTTCTTATTTTTGATGTTTAATGGTCAATTACTATAAAAGAAAAGAAAACAACATATTAAACAAGATCGAACGAATAACAAAAGTTCCATTGATAATCCATATCAAGTGAAGTGATAATTATATATATATATATATATATATATATATATATTTATATATATATATATATATATATATATATATATATATATATATATATATATATATATATATATAGTTTTTTTTACTAAGTACAGAACAGAATTTGAAATGTTTAATCTTATTTCTTTTATATAAGACACGCTTTTGAAGTAACATGTTTTATAACAAAACGTCAAAGTATTAATAATCAATCACTACACCTAAGAAGATGTGTTATATTTGTTGCATAAAAACGAACAATCATTTAAGACATAGAATCAGAAATTCAAAACAAGAGCCTTGCAAGAAACAAGATTTGATTCATTGTTAATGAAGATCGGACCACGGAGATATTGTTTAATTATATTATCTTAATTATTAATTGGATTTAGGCCAAATTACAAGAGTAAGAGAAGGAGGGAGAGAGGAAACAAAAAAAGCACACCTGAAACTTAACGAGAAGGTATGTGGAATTCAATATGGCTGTGTGTATGTGTGTGTGTTTCTGTATATGTGTGTGTGGGCTAGTCATATATATATATATATATATATATATATATATATATATATATATGCACACACACACTCACGCTTATCTTACATTTTCTTTTGCTCCGTATTGAAGTACGTTTGTGGTTGTAGTTATGTGTGTTTGTATGTGTGTGTGTGTATGTATATTCGGGGTTCACTCTTAAAGGATGGCAAACTGCTGGATATCCTAGTTAACCCCAATCTATAGTTGTCGTTTTTGTTTGTTTTCATTGATTTAGCAACCTTGTTTCTTGAATAAATTGGTTTGTTGTTTGTGATTGTAATGTTAGTGGTTGTCGATGATCGTGTGTGTGGCTGTTGATGTCTTCACTATCATCGATAGATAATTCTTTCATCAGAGATGGACACAGACATTAACCCTTTCGAATTATGTCTATTTGTCCCCCCACCTCCTTCCGTGTTTTTATATATATGTATATTATACACATACATTATCTTTCTCTCTCTTTCGTGCGTGTGTGTGTATATATACACATGTAATCTGTCTTTAGTTTTACATGTCTCGATACATTCCTGTTGTACATTTAACTCTTCTCTCTCCCTCTCCCCCCTGTATATATATATATATATATATATATATATATATATATATATATATATATATATATAGAGAGAGAGAGAGAGAGAGAGAGAGAGTGTGAGTGTGTTCTGTTAAACCAGCCGGCTTCATCCACCATATCCTTTAAATACGAATGCTTTTGGACTTAATCATGTTTTATGTCAAAAGAATAAATAGTTTAAATGTATATCCGTCCTGTAAGTTGTGCCTGTATATTTGAACGTGTCACTGTTAACTCTTTCACTACAATCTATCTATTCGCCACGTATGAACATGTCTGAGACATGATTCGCAAACTCTGTCGAATATCTTTTGCAGAATGAGAAGGTTCTACTAGCACTGATTTGGTTCCTTTATATAGCTTCTTCATGGCAATACTCGAAGTCCCATACCTCATGGTAGAACAGAAAGGGGTATGGAAGTAGTAGAGGTGCCAGAAATGCAAAAAACTAGAGAAAATAATCTTCTGGGCATCATAATTTCAGTTGTATAAAACACGGGAATACTTGAAACAAAAAAAATAATGAAAACTGCCTCTTCCTATGTGGCATGGGACTTCGAAGGACAACTATTCTAAAGCTATATATACATACACGTGTATCGATATACAGATGTCTGAGTTTGTATATAATCACTTACCCAAAGCTGATAAATATTACATGCGTGTATATACACTTATTTGGTGTAAAATGACAAATTTTTCTAATAATTCTATCTCATTCGATTTCAGTGCACACCTCATTTTATGTAACCTGTCTGCTCATCACTGTCCTTGCGACAAATAAAATAAATCATTATTTCCAATTATATATGTATATATATATACAGACGCATAAATATGCATGTATAACATATATATAATTTAATGTACACAGTGTAACAGTTTACAGATACAAACTACTTGTAGTTTCATGCATTGGAGACCTGAGTTCAAGCAGATTTTTATGCATGGAACTATTAGTAGCTTGTATCTTTATATTGTGTACATTAAAAGATATCTATTGCTCACTGGGTGGAATTCTTTGTTTTGTTGATCTTACCTTAACGGAACAGGTATACACATATTTATATAATAGTGTAGGGCCTGATAGGATAGAAATCGGTATATTTCTTATGCAGCACTCAACACGAACTTCGGGCTATCTATACTCTCACATTGGAACTTGAGAAAAATTCAAGGTTCACTGGTGCAAAAGCTCCAGGTGCCTCATTTGTTAAAGGCAATAATTATTACGAAGATTAACATATACAAGACGAATAGTGATGAAGGAATTTGTTTTTGTGTAAGCAACTACATGCATTCTTCGTATCCTTATTCGTGTAATATAGACTACACACACATATATATATACATATGTATATACATATACACACATATATATATATATATACATATATATCCATACACATAATATATATTTATATAAACATACATATATATCTATACACACATATATACATACAAATATATATATACACATACATAAATATATACATATATATAAATATATATATATATATGTATATACATATACGTGTACATATATGTATGTATATAAATATACGTGTACATACATATATCTGGATATAAATATACGTGTACATACATATATATGTATATAAATGTGTGCAAACATATATGTATGTATATAAATATACGTGTACGTACACACATAAACATGTATATATAATGAATACACACACACATATATACATACATACGCATAACTAGAGACAATGCCCATACATATATACAGGACTTATAATAATCTAGACTGTTTGGTCCTTCACAGATTGTGTGTTCGAATCTTGACTGATCAACATTTATCTCTTTCTGGGGTTGATAAATAAAGAACAGTGTAACTCTCCCTCACAGATTTTCCTTCCGAAATAAATAATAGAAAAAGGGGAAAAAAAGCCAGTGTTATCCTTGATGCCTTGTTAAAAATCTTGTCAGGATCGGTTTGCTGATAGTAGTAGTAGTGTTACGGCTATTTGGGTCCCAGTTCAGAGACAGTCGAATTTATAAGATATTAACCATGTTTCAGGTTGATGCAAAGCATTTGTGGGAGGGGGAGGAACATCATCATCATCATCAAGTCATCAATATCACAGATTTAATATAATGTTGCCTTTCTAACAAGTTTCATGTTGATTTCCCCAACTATACGCGTCTTGTATTTCATACACGCATGTATGCGTCTACACTACCGTGGAGTATATATATATATATATATATATACATATACATACATGTGTGTATGTAATATATGCATCCAACGACCTAGCTAGCAAGCGGCCAACCAACCAACCAACCAACCAGTCAGTCAGGGTTTGTGTGACTACGCATTACACATACATACATACATAGAAGCAGCCGTATTATTCGTAGCATGTGTACATGTCGCTTCGACCAATTCATTCAGTAGTTGAGACTTCGGTCACGAGGGTAAAAATTGTCAAGTCGGCTGCTGCATGCGTTCCTCTTCCTTCTACTCATCTGGATCTCTTATATAAACACACACATATATACACACTCCCTCTCTCTTTTTCTCTTTCCTCCCACATTTTAGCTCTCTTATGACTATTATTGTCTTTTCAATCCCTCTATCTCTTTTTTTTTTATTACTTTTTCACTCATACATTCCATGCCTTCTACCCTCTTTCGTGTCTAATCTCCTACTTGCTCCCTCTCATCTTCTTTTATTCTCTCTCTTCATATAATTTTTTTGCACAATCTTGCCTCTGTTACTTCTTTCCACCCGTATTTCTTTCACATTCCTTTTCTTTGAATCTCTTTGTTTATTCTCATATCTACCTTTATTCTTTCTTGATCTTTCTTTCTCAATCGTCTTCTATATTTTGACTGCCTCTCTCCTATTTCCATTTTACACTTTCTCAATTTCTTTTTGCCTTAAGCTCCTTATTCGTTCTGCCAATCTTATTTTCTTTCTCTCTCTCTCACACACACATACATTTTCTTTCTTTTTAATATTACCACTCTATCTCCTATTTTGTTTTTCTTTACCCCCTTTAATAATTTTATCATGTAATTTCCATACTTTATGTCTATTGTTCTCTCTTTAAGCATTCACTCAAACCTCATTAACTCTTTCCTTTTCTTAATGCTTAATATGTTGTATCTTTATAATCTTACATCCTCTTGCTCTCATTCTTTCTTCAACTCTTTACCCCCCCCCCTCACTGAAACCCAGTCTTTCTTCATAATATCCATCGTTACACTGTTACCTCTCTCTCCATTTCCTTTGCTTCTTTTTTTCTTTCTCTATAGTCACTTAAATCTCTCTCCAGCCTCCACTTCCTTTGCTAATTCTCCTTCCTGCCACAAACTTGATTCTTGTACGCCCCCTCCCTCCCTCTTTATTTATCGTAAATAAATTAATCACAAATTATAAACAAACGCGCAAGTCACTTCAATAAAACATGTTTGAAGTCGGTGCTGTACATATTATTTTGTAATGTGTTGTAGGCGATCCTGTCTATAGCACTACACACAGTTTGTTGAAAGGCTTAGCAAATAAAAGTACTCAATAAAATACGCGTGTTTTTAATGTAGAAAATGAGAGAAATACATCCTTGAGTATATTTATTCCCACGATGGTAGTGATTCATGGAGTCGCTGCTACTTGAGAGTTTCGCGTTCGATATTGATGTGATCCTTTAAACAAGGTTGAGTAGAAGGATTGCTTTGAGTGAAAAATTCATTAGTGACACAGTGAAGTACCAGTTTCATACAAGTATATATTTTAAAAAGATATTGAATTCGGCCATACATACTAAGGGACGTGTGTGTGCATGTAATAATTGAATATATGCACTCTTTTAATCTTAGACTGATTTGTCATTCAAAAAACGATAATGCTGGGGATATACCCCTTACATGACTCAATTCTCTGGTACAAATTTTATCTAACTCCAAGGGAGATAAAGACGGATTTATAAAGACAGCCTAAAGGGGCATAACCGGAGAAGGACGAAATAACTACAAGGTACTTTTGTTCGACACTACTTTTTCCATTTGATACCAATGTGATTTGTAAATAGGTACAAGTATAATACTTCAAGTGAGTGTATGTGTACAAAGACTCCCACATGTGTATGTGTATTTATAAATAATATATATATGTTACAAACAAATAAAATATGCATGATTTATAAATAGAATGTATATATTAATAAATCAAATGTTTCTGTGTACTAATAAATAAAATATACATTAAATATATTTTATATATGATTGTGTGTGTATATATATATATGTTAGGAAGGGCATCCAGCTGTAGAAACTCTGCCAGATCAGTTTGGAACCTGGTGCAGCCTTCTGGTTCACCAGTCCTAAGTCAAATCATCCAACCCATGCTAGCATGGAAGGCGGACGTTAAACGATGATAATGATGATATATATATATATATATATATATATATATATATATATTTGAAATCATTGTTTTTAACATCCACTTTTTCATGCTTGCACGAGTCTGACTGAATTCATTGAGGCAGATATTCTATAATTTGATAGCTTTCCTATCACCAACCCTCACCTGTTTCTGTGCAAGGTAATATTACCCCATAGTTGGACATTTTTACAGAAGGCTGGAAACAAGGGACACCACTTTGATGTCAGTGAAGCTTGTTTATACACACACATACATTGTGAGGAGTATCATTCAGTTTTCATCTACCAAATCCACATACAAGGCTTTGGTTGTCCCAGGACTATAGCAGAAATCACACATGTCCAAATACCCAGCATTGGAATTGACCTCAAAGCTATGTATGCTTAACCAGCATGAACCTGCTATACTCCCTCCTTCTTTTACACTTTAACCCCTCATCCCCTAGCATGTCCAACATGACCATTGAAGTTACCAGTCACAAAGAGAAGGTCTCTGTCATTCGTTGACGAAGTAGTCGGCAAGAGGGTGTCATAAAATCGGTCTTTCTGTCCATCGAGTAGCTTGGGCTGAGGGGCATAGGCCGAGATAATGGTTGCTAACCCATGGTGAAGGACTAATCTAATCTTAAGTATTCTATTGCATACTCTGGCTACCTCGATTGCCTTATCAACCCATTTCTCTGCAAGAAGTATACCCATGCCCCTGACCCTGTCTGTGTTCCCTGCCCAGAAAATCTTGTACCTGTGTTCTTTGCCTGTGAGGAGCCTAGCGGAACCTCCTCTCCACCTTACTTTTTGGAGGCAGCAGATATCAACATATCTCCGTTCAAGCATCTCAACAATCTCACCAGTGTGCCGACGTTGAGAGTGCCAACCCTGAGGGTGTGGGAGGTATGGGCCCGTGAGACCCTGGAGCGGGGAACGGCAGCGTCATGTACCTGAAGAGAGAGCTCGCATTTTGCAGAATTCATAAACAATCAGTAGCATTCATTTCAACCTGCATCTACTACACTATTGTTTTGCACTATATGATCGCTACCTTACATAGGAAATAAACCCTAAGTGGGGGTGGGGGTGGCGTGAAGCCTTTAGAAATGTTCATGGGAGACAGCCAGGGACTTACGGTACTGGTGGAGAGTATAGGAACTTCCGGTACTGGTGGAGAAAATAGGAACTTCTGGTACTGGTGGAGGGGGTGGGAGGGCAGGTGCACCGGGATTGAGAGAGACAGAGTAAAGCAGTAGGTTAGGGTTAGGCCATAACATGAGGGAGATAGAGAGAGATATTCTTTAGGGATTTCTGTCACATAGTTTAAGAGAATGGTAGTAATAGAAGCAGAGAGGGATTAGGCCCAGAACATGAGGGGGATTTCTGTCGCATATTGTAGAGAGACAGTAAATATTGAATGGCCTTAATATGGAATTGAGAAATAAGAGTTTTTGGTCAGCTAATCTAAGACAGAATTATAGAGATAAGTGACTGTGTGATAAAAATTAAAATTGAAATTGAATAACTTGGGTAACTGAATGAATTTGACATCGTAATGGACAACTGAAATGAATTTGACGACATTGTAATGAGACGGACAGAGTAATGAGCACTAAGTAAGCTGTTATGAATCAGTGCAAAAATAGGAAGATATGGGCGAGGTTGAAAAGACAAAAAACTTATCTGGTCATGACTCATACTTATTATAACATAGACACACATATACTCTCTCTCTCTCTCTCAAATGCACATGTGTATATACTAAATGCCACAAGATAAATTTTCAATTTATGG
>NC_142933.1:34706218-34708718 GCF_046866305.1 Octopus bimaculoides | reverse complement strand
TGCGATGTCATATAAAAGCACCCATGCAGTGTCATGTAAAAGCACCCTGCACACTCTGTAAAGTGGTTGGCATTAGAAAGGGCATCCAGTCATAGAAACCATGCTGAATCAGATTGGAGCCTGGTAGCTCACCAGCTAGCCAACTCTGGTCGGACCATTCAGCCCATGCCAGCATGGACAATGATGATGATGGTGATTATCGGGTTGATGTAGTGTTATTACCAACCGCTGCATGTCTAAGGACTTTCGAGCGAGATCGTTGCTAGTGCCCCTGGACTGGCTCTTGTGCGGGTGGCACATAAAATACACCATTTTGAGCGTGGCCGTTGCCAGTATCGCCTAACTGGCCTTCGTGCGGGTGGCACGTGAAAGCATCCACTACACTCTCTGAGTGGTTGGCGTTAGGAAGGGCATCCAGCTGTAGAAACTCTGCCAAATCAGACTGGAGCCTGGTGTAGCCAACTGGTTTCACCAGTCCTCAGTCAAATCGTCCAACCCATGCTAGCATGGAAAGCGGACGTTAAACGATGATGATGATGATGATGATGATGATGAAATTATTCTATATAAGTAAGTGTCAAAGAATTAGATGTGTGTATTCACTAAATCTTATGCAAGTCAAATTACTTTTTAGAACAATGCAAAACGTGTAATTTTTATAATTATGATTTATATACAAAAAATATTCAACATTCATCAGATTTCCATCTAACCAAACCAAAAATAGAAAGTAATTATTATATTGTTCATACATGCATTATATATATATATATATATATATATATATATATATATATGAGAGAGACAGTGAGAGAGTAAATTTTAATCCTTTGAGTGCCACACATTTATGGTTTACTAACCTCCTGCTGAGTTACATGAAATTGACATTGGTAATTGTTCTAGTTTGTTTGTGTGTGTGTGTAGCTGTGTAATTAAATATATTAATAGAAGGATTTATTTAGATAACCCTCATACATATGTTTTCATAATAGATATTTGAAAACTATTTAAAAAATAAATATCTATTATTTTTTCTGCAATTAAGTTTCAAAGTTATAGTTAATTGTCTGTATCTTTAAACATTTTGATACATTTAACCAACAAAATTATACACACACACACACACACACACACACACACACACACACACATATATATATATATATATATATGGCCTACTGGTTAGAGTGTTGCACTCACAATCAGGAGATTGTGGTTTCAATTCCTGGGTGGTGCGTTGTGTTCTTGAGCAAAATACTTCATCTCAAGTTTCTCTGCAATAACTTTAACACTTGATATGTGGCACACTGTGCACCCATTCAGGTAGCGTTGGTTTGATGGGAGGAGTAAGTTAATGTACAGCACATACATTTGATCTATAAACAATTCATCTGCACAAGTCGTTCAGCAAACCTGTACACTCATATACCATCTTCCACAAGATATATATTTCTATATATATATATATATATATATAGATTTAATCAAAAGATTAAATGTGATACTTAAAATGTTTGAGGTACCAGAATTTGGTAGGATAAAAACCAAAAACAAAATCAAGAGATTTGGTGAATAAAAATTTGAAGATAAGCAACAAAAATTCAATAGGTTATAGCAAAGCTCCATTTATTCATGTGGTGAGAACACCACAGAATGTACAATGAAAATGTACTCCTCAGCTGCATAATGGAATTTCATTTTAGAAAGTCATTTTGAGGATGTTTGCAAAAAACAAGAGTAAGAGAAGAAAACATATCACTATGCTGCTATTCCACAGACAAGTGAATCAAACAAGAATTTAAAATCTAATTGGAGGGATAGTAGTAATTTCAAATATAGAGGAAGGTAGGTTAAGTAGTGGTGGACAGCAGGTTAGGGGTAAATCAAGCATGTGGGAAAGAAAAAAAAAAAAAAAAGGAAATGGAAGGGTAATACCCTAAGGAGTGGTAAGAATTTGGAAAAAATTTAAGGTAAGGGAATTAAGGTCAAGGTATTAAAGGAATATATCTATTCTACAGTATAAATAGAATAATACAAAGAAACACTAAATTACTAAGTTTAAAACTATAGGGAACAATAATAATTAGAACAAGATAAACATATCCAGTTAAAATAAGATATAAATTAATGTGGGTAGTATTATTTATGAGTGAAACTATAATATTAATGGCCAAATCCAAACAGAAAGAAAGGGGGGAAGAAGGAAGAGGAAAAAAGGGAGCGGAATAAAGTTAGAAAAACAGGACTAAATTAAGAAAATTAAAGCTAAGGTTTTCGAAAAAGTGATACATAGAAGAGACTCAGAATAACCTAGAGAAAATGTAGGAATACTATCAGTGGGTTGGGAAAGGTTAAAATGTATTCTAAGTGTATATATTAAAAGTTATAACTAAAATAAAATAGTTATTAGTCAGGGAAATGAGAGAAATGGAGCTTGTACGAAACGTACATACTGCTATAACCTATTGAATTTTTGTTGCTTATCTTCAAATATATATAT
>NC_142933.1:34698718-34703718 GCF_046866305.1 Octopus bimaculoides | reverse complement strand
TGAAAGTTGAAATTCCAACTGTTTCATTGGCCAAACAAGTACAACACTCACTTGTAGGCTTACTATGTATTTAAAAGAAGGAGCAATTGCAACACACTAAAACAGACCATAAAACAAAGCTTTATTATAGGAAATTATTAACAGAAAACACTTCCATTCTATATAGGATTCCCCATCACAACACAAGGCTACAAGTAATACACACATCACAAATGCAAATCTTATGCAGTAAAAATCTAAAGATCTGACAGTCAAATTCTGGCAAGAAAGTCTTATAAATATAATCTGCTCATTATAAAAAGGGAAACATAGAAACCAATTCTGAGATGAGGTTGAGATACTCGAAAAATGTTGATGAAGGTGAGTTTGGGAAGTTATTGTTCCAAACTATAAGAATCTGATACACAGAAATACAAGAAAATTTAATAAAAACTTGTTTAAAAGAAAAGCTGTTCTCCATAGATACAAATATACCTGTACATGTGTATGTGAGTGTGTGTGTTTAAATATACATATATGTATGTGTATAGAGGTATATGTATATATGTGTATGTCTGCAAACACGTATGTTTATAAATATATGTTTGTATATATGTGTGTGTATGTATGCATGTACAGGGTCCAGTGAATAAATTGTTGTCTAAATTATGCAAAAATGAAAATAACACTGACATCTCATTTTAACAGTTATATTTTACCAAAATTACATAAAAATATCTTGAAATACTAAAGAGTAAATTTATTCAATAAAATCACCATTGGCTTCAATCATGGCCTTCAGATGACTTTGGAATCTCCAGCAACTCTTCTGGACAGTCTCCTTGTTCAAGCTGTAGAATGCTACCATAATCCTTGCCTTCAGTTCATCTTTGGTGTTACAAGGAGTTTTGTAGGTCTCTCGTTCAACTGCACCCTATGCATATTAAGCAAGTAGGTTGCAGTCTGGGGAGTTAGACAGCCAGATGTTAGGGGTGATGTGGTTGCAGATATTGTCTGACAGCCATGACTGGGTTCTCCTGCTTGTGTAGCATGGAGCAGAGTCTTGTTGCCAGACATAGTCTTCCAGCAACCATTCTTTAGACCCAGGGCAGCACTACCTCCTCCATGCACTTGATGTAGGCTTCTGTGTTGAGTCTGAGGCCATGTGGGGAGATGAATGGAGGCATAACATCACCATCACAAGTGATGTTATGATGTTATCTGGATGTTTGATTTTTATCACTCTTGGTACAATTTTTTGGGACAAAGCAAGCCAATGGTTGTTCCTTGTGTTCACCATCTGATCTTGGCAGAAATTTTTCTTGTCTTAGAAAACCCTTTTCCCATCTTGTACATCTTCATGCACTACCTGCCTGGTAAGAAACTCAGACACTCCCATGTCCCTGGTGATGGACCTTGGAGGGATTGTTGTCAATCATGGCCTGGATTTCACCAACAAATTCAGGAGTTCTTTTCTTATCAGAACAATCAAAGTGAGTTTTCTAAGCTGCTGTACCTTCAAAATCACCATTAGACTTGTCCAACTCTTTCTGAATCCTCTGCACCGTCTTCAGATTGATATCCAACCACTCTGAAATGTTTGTATTGGAGCTTCTGGCATAAATGCCAAGCAGTACAGCATGTCGTTTCCAAATTTCTGGCAGAGTGAATTGCATCATGGTGCAGTTTTCTTCACAGATGGTGCCTAATTGATCCTACTGTACTGTGTAGTCAACAAAATCAAAGACAAACAATGGGCATGCACAAAATTAAAAATATAAAATGGTGACAATTTACCCATCACACCCTCTATACACATGTATGTATGTATATATATGTATGCATACATATATGTGTGTGTGTATATATATGTATATCCATGTGTATATTTATATATATGTGTGTGTGTGTGTGCATACACATGTACAGGTTTGGTAGAATAAACTGGAGAAACAGCACTCAATACATGAGTATATATATATATATATATATATATATATATATATATATATATATGTGTGTGTGTGTGTGTGTGTAAATTAGAAATAATAATTTTCTAAATCTCTCAGAGAGACTCAAGCAGTAGTGATGCGATAAAGTAGTTGTATACTGCCAACTTAACGTGACCGTCCCAATAAGGGAATATACTACTGCTATTTTGCCCTAGGAAGCTGGACCGCTTCCTATTAGGCCTTGACACATTTCCTGTGTCCTTATCTTTGCGAAGGGGAGACAAATTCCTCCACCCAAGCTGGTATAGCAGTAGTATATTCCCTTATTGGGACTGTCACGTTAAGTTGGCAGTATACAACTACTTTATATATATATATCATCAACATAGAACCTTTCTGTTTGTGATAATAGAGTAATAATTTTAGATATGATATTATGCAATGTTTAAATCCCTCAAATCTTTCCTCATTTTTACCACTGCATCAAAATCTTGCAGTCTCTGTCTGCCTCTTTTTTTTTTTATCAGTTTCCATAGCATATTTTTTGTGGTTAAATATATCATGGATCAATCAGGAAGTTGAATAACCACTCCCCAAAACTTCTTAATTCAGTTAGACTTGTTGGACATTTAAAGTGAGTTACAGCACTAATATTATCTTCCATTGGTTTTAACTCCTCAGTTGAATCAGTGGAGTTGAAATATTCTGACATTTCACCACACCATAAATACATTTATAGTGATCTAATGTGTGGTCATTGTTATGTAATATTGTTAAGCACCAATTTAGTGTCATGTCATGGTCTTTGCTTGACTAGAATATCGTATACATTATTACTTATGTTAGGCTCAAACTTGAAAAGCTTGATAATAATTACCTAAAATTACATGGAAGAGATTTCAAGAACCAAACATTTGAACTAATATAATCTGCTATGTGTGTCTTATGTATAGTCATGCATAAAAGCTATTGAACATTAAACTGAGAGAACATTCACTACATTTGAGTATAAAATTTATTTCATTTTTGTATTGAGTTGGCAAGATTCTTTGATGTGAACTCATGTGTTGGAATAGATTTTGTCATACCTCAGGAGGGTCATTATGCCAATAATAAACACATGTACTGGTTTTATTTCACTTTCTTTTGTTATTATTATTCAACTAGTTGACCATGTAACCAATTAACTAATTGCCTGTTTGATTAATCATTTGGTCAATCAATCAGCAAGATTTTTGCAGACTTCTTTCATTGCAATTTGTGACCTCATCAGGTTTGTCTGTCTACTAGGTTACTGATTCTATGAGTCATTAAATTATAATTTAGTTTGTACCATCCCCAAAATAAGTAAAGCAGCTGGACTTGAATGTCTATACATGCATGCACTCCCCCTCCCTGTCCATTCAAAAAGTCAGACACTAACCATAAAATAAGATGTTTGACCACTTATGCCTTTCACAGAACCTGCACCAATCCCTACCATACACAAACAAGAATGCATGTGTACACATACACATGTGCACACAGTCTCTCTCTCTCTCTCTCCCTTTCTTTCTCACGCTTACAAGCATTTTCATTTGCATCCTTGCTGGATCTTCAATATTTACTTACGTTTTCTTTTTTTTTAAATGGTAGGGTGTGATTTGAAGATTTGGTTACTATTTCTTGCAGATCAAGCAACCAATAAGATGTAGGGTGTGTGAGAGGAGGATCCTTTTTGTACTAAGGGCAAATTACAAATCTGTGGAACATATCTCTGCTGAGGAAAAATAACGAATCTTTCTAATTTAAAAAATTCATAGGTATACAACTTCAGTTGCTGTTTAAGACTAGGCTTAGATCATTTTTCAAATGTGAATGCATGCAAAAATTTTGTCAACAGGCAAGAGGTTCCTCATTCCTTGTTTAGAATATGTTTCATTGGTATGTGTGTATATAGGAAAGAACATCTTCAAAAACTAATCTTTGTTATGCACTTGTCACCTCTTCTGTTCTGACTATACTTGCTTTAGTAAATAAACAGACCTAACTTAGGTCAAAATCAAAGACATATTCGATTTATATATTGCAAAGATGTAAAAAAAATATTAATACATTGTAATATATTCTTGTTTTCATATCAGAGGAACGTGCATATGGCTGGACTTGGTATGTTGTCTTGCAAATATCAAAAACTAACGTGATTGTTGTCGATTTCGTTCCATATTTGAAATGTATAGCAAAATAATATTGTCGATGCCAGTGTATATTTGTGCATCTACACTATAATGTACAGAAATGGATTTTCATGCTCTCATATGGTATGTATATGTTTGTTCTTACTGCGTAGTATGTATATGTAAGTAACTGTGAGTGTTTACATACTACTGTGTTAGTGTGTGGTTATATTCTGTTCTCAGTATTCATATGCGTGTTTTTATATTACTCTGTTTACATATTATTATCTGCGCGCGTGTGCGGCCTAACGGCCTTAATGTTTGTCTTCGTCGACTGTTTACTCTGTACGTCCACTCTGCCGTTGTTTGTTTGTTCGAAGCTCTAACTCTCCAGATATTTTATATTTTAAAAATTTCTGAAAGCTGTTGTTTACGAAGTTTACTTATATTGTCGTTGAAAGCTCAAAATAGGTAGTAATTAACAGTCGACAACTGAGGAGGAGTTAGGCTTCTTTTGGTAATTTGTCCCGTACTTGTCTCTCATGTGTTTACGTAATTTTCACTCGTTACTGATGTCCTGTACTTGATGTTTCTTATATTTATTCATATATATATAGGTACAACACATATATATTATATACATATGTATATAGATAGATATAAGTATACATATACATACATACATATATGTGTGTGTGTATATATATATATATATATATATATATATATATGTACACACACATATATACACATATAAAAATATATACATACATACTAACATACATACATATATATGTGTGTATATATATACACACATACGCACATGTATGTATGTATATGTGTACATGTGTGTGTATCTATATATCTATCTATCTACCTATCTAAATACAGTGTACATTTAAACACATAAGAG
>NC_142933.1:34685186-34698218 GCF_046866305.1 Octopus bimaculoides | reverse complement strand
AACAGGGGAGATCAGCCGCTTCCCCTTGCTGGTCTGGCATCTACAGCCTAGTTTCAGGGTATTTGCCCCTTATCAATGTAGAGCAGGTGAACCACTGACCGTCTGTTCGAAGAATTATTTACCTAAATTCAGTAGAATATATCCACTGGTTTTCAAAACAGAAATATTAATATTTGTGCCTCCTGTCACAAGGTGGGTTCATCTGGGACTATATATATAATATATATATATATAATATATATATACACACACATATATTACAATATATATATATATATATATATATATATATATATATACATACACACATATATTACAATATATATATATATATATATATATATATATATATATATATATATATATATATATATATATATTTGTTACAAATAAATTCTTCTATTTACATAATATTGAGGTCTCTTTCATTCTTTTGTAGTCTTACCATTACTATTAATATGTGTATATACATATATATATATATATATATACACACACACACACACACACACACACACACACACACACACACACACACACACACACATATATATATATATATATATATATATATATATACATACATATATATATATATATATACATACATATTACATTCATCATCATCATCATCGTTTAACATCTGCTTTCCATGGCATCTGATTATATATATATATATATTACATTATATATATATATTACATATTATATATATATATATATATATATATAATATATATATATATATATATATATATTACATTAGATATATTCTTTTATTCTTTTACTTGTTTCAGTCATTTGACTGTGACCATGCTGGGGCACCGCCTATATATAACGAAGGGCATCCAGCTGTAGAAACTCTGCCAAATCAGATTGAAGCTTGGTGTTGCCATCCGGTTTCACCAGTCCTCAGTCAAATCGTCCAACCCATGCTAGCATGAAAAACGGACGTTAAATGATGATATATATATATATAGATGTATGTATATATCATTATAGATATAGGGCAGGGAATTGTCAATTAATTAATAAATTGATAATTAACAATTTTGCCAAAAAAAACCATTATCGGTAAAACTTTTGGATCTTGTTCAAAACGGGGGGCACCAGTATTTTCTTAACGAAACACTAACGAAACACTTTGAAACTTGGGACACTGGTAGAATGTGTCATATAAAATATCTTTTACTCTTAGTCTTCTTAACAAAAAAACCTACACCGCAAGTTATTTCTGTTAAAGTTGTCGTATTCTGTAATTTCAACCAATCACTGACGTCTATTCAGCTGAATAGAGTTACTGCTGGCCGGTCATAAAAATGTTATTCCCTGTGACATATTTCATCCGGTTTTTAATCGTAATTTATACGCATATATTGTTTATATAATAAATTACGCTGTGCATATCTGTGTGTGTAACAATTTTAGAGTTCAGATTCTAGAGTTAGGGTTAGGGTTAGGGTTAGGGGATTAATACGATATACACCGTTACAGCGCTAACTGTTTTCAACTGAATAGACGTCAGTGATTAGTAGAAATTATCGAAATAAGACAATTTTTTATATGAAATAAATTTGAATACAAAAATTTTTTTTCTGTTCTATAACACAAAATAGATACGTAATACGAAGTTTGAAAGTCTTTCGGTACCAAAAACACTACATAAAACATAAATGAAAACTGTGGCCCCCGTTTTTGAACAAGATCCAAACTTTTATAATTATAAATATAATTAAGGGATCAGCAACTTTTGCTGATCCCTTAATTATGTTGGAACAGTCCCTTTCCGCAAAGCAAATTAAATAAAATTTGGAATTTTTTGCGGAGGGTGTGAAAGTGTTAACAAGAACAGGACAGTGAGAACAAATGGTAAGGGCTGTTAAGCCAAGATGATAGGAAAATTATTATGTTGAATGCTAGTTGGACGTGAATGAGAGACAGAAAAATCACGTCTTCTCTATAGGAAGGCAGT
The DNA here is from genome assembly GCF_046866305.1 of Octopus bimaculoides. Taxonomy (NCBI): domain Eukaryota; kingdom Metazoa; phylum Mollusca; class Cephalopoda; order Octopoda; family Octopodidae; genus Octopus; species Octopus bimaculoides. Next base: position 34,696,246 of record NC_142933.1, on the reverse strand, counting down.
GAATAGAAAGAAAGAATACCTTTCGTCACGTGTCAGCGATGAGAGGGTCAAGGAAGAAGAGTGAGAGAGAGAAGGAATGGTGAAAGGAAGAGAAGAATAGGGAAAGGTGGGAGAGAAAAACAGAAAGGATGAAGAACAAGAAAGGGAGAGAGATAGACAAGGAAGTGATAGTAATAATAGTAGAGTGTGCATGGTAATTATTAAGATAAAACTTACTTGGAAAAGGATGCATGGCGTTTGATCATATAATAATATAAATAATATATAAATATTTACATATATCCATACATATATGTACATACTTACATCTATATGTATACATACATGCATATATGGGTACAGGAAATCGCAAAAAAAACGTTTAAACACAATGAGAAACGAAAACAGAATACGAACTTTTTTTTCGAACAATGAAAAAAAAAAACAAACAGAGAAACGAGACATGCAACATAGACACAGGCATGGCTGTGTGGTAAGAAGTCTGCTTCCTGACCACAAGATCTCGGGTTCAGTCCCACTGCATAGTACCTTGGACAAATGTTTTCTACTATGGCCCAGGCCTTCTCCTTACCTGACTTCATTTGATATTTGTAAATGAATGTCACCTTTATGCAAGTGGCAACCCTCATTCACACATGTCTTGTTATGGGGAATATCACCTTTCTAGTAAACAGATGAAGATCACTGACAGGAACGGTGTCTGGCTCTAGGCAATCTGCCTCATCAAATTCTGACCAGTGAGAAAATGGATGTTAAAATGATGTTGTTGCTGATGATGATATTCCAAAGCAGATATTGGAGCTCAGCACAACATTTTGGTTCGTCAGTTCATGTTAACATAGAAAAGGGATATTAAATGATGATGATATAAATATATAGTGTGTAAGTGTGTGTGTGTGTATACACACGTATATATATATATACACATACACTCATTCATATGCACACCAACACACATATATATATATCCTTAGTTAATGTCCATTGTTCATACTGGCATGGGTTGGACAATACACATATGTATGTATATAAACTTTCCACATACACACACACACACATGACTGGCTTCCACGAAGTTTCCATATACCAGATTCTTTCACAAAGTAATGGTCATTGCAGAGCTATAGTAGAAGGCATTTGCCAAAGATAGTGCACAGTGGTATGTGTGCATGTTTGTGTGCACCCTTGTCTTTACATCACGTGGTGGTTGTAAATGAGCTTCACTATCATCCAAATAATGTTATTCCTTTCCGTTATTCTGCGAAAAACGTCTGGCCATGGGAAATATTACCTTTGTTAGAAATCGATGAAAGTTGACAGCAGGAAAGACATCTCTCTGTAGAAAATCTTCCACAACAAATTCCATCTGACTGATGCAAGCATGGATAAGTGGGCATTTAATACTGATGAAATGATATTGATATATATGTATAAGCATTTTTGAATGTGTGTGGTATTGTATTTTCTTAGTTGCCATGTACAGAGGAACGAATAGTGCCTACAGTCTCTGGAGTTCCTCTGGGATTGGTGAAATTTTTATTATTAACATTTCATTTACACAGAGGCAAGTCTACTGTAGGAATGAGCAAGGAGGAAACTCTTGAGGCTGATACTTTGGGGAGGTTAAACTAGACATAGTTGGTAAGTGCAGGACCAGATAAGGTTTGAACACAAAATGAACGATAAGAAAAGATGAAACAGCTTAGTTAGGGTTGCTTGAGTTAACATGAAGTGCAGGACCAGATAAGGTTGAACACAAAATGAACGATAAGAAAAGATGAAACAGCTTAGTTAGGGTTGCTTGAGTTAACATGAGACAGCCTGCTCCAGAGAACAGAGGCCATTGTAGTAAGCATAGGAAAAATGAAATGAAGAGAGTGTATCTATGGTTCATATGTAGGAGCATGTCTGTAAGTATATAAATGTAAATATACATACATGTGTTGTGTTTGTTTTAGGTGTTAATTAACTGGTGAGGGGGAGTGTGGTACTGCTGCTTGTGTGTATTTATGTGTAATGTTGGTATTTCTAAATTACACTGTACAACTTTTGTTTTTATATAAACACATACACACACTCTCCCACGCATTCATTCACACACAATCTAAATATAAGCTGTATGGTTTAAAACTTACTATTAAAGGCACATGAGTATATGTTATTGTCTTTGAAAGGGTGGTTAAAAATAAAAACGTACAAAACATTTGCTTGCACCTGTGGTGTCTATTGACTCTTTAAGGCAAATTTTTGAGTGGAACTTAACACTATTGCTAGAAATGTTTATCAAGCAAATCCTAGGGAATAAAGAAACTTATTGAATTCTTATTTATATATTTACCTATTTGCAATGGTGTTAGTGTTTGTTATGGAGGTTGTTTTGTTGTTAATATTTGTAGTAGTGACATTTGCACTGGTGTGTAGTGGTCTTTGTAGCTATAGTAATGTTGGCATTGATAGTATTGAGTGTCTTAGAATGAATATTGGGAGTGGTGATAGTGGGCTAAGAGTGGTAGTGCTAGTGGTGTAAATGGTAGTGGGGGTATTAGCAATTGTTGTGTTGATGTTGGCATTATTGTTCATTGTTGTTGTAGTGGTGTTAGTGTACCAGTGTTGTGGTGTTACTGATCAGTGTGGTGGTAATGAGAGCAGTAGTAACAGTGTAGTATTGGCAATAGTAGTGTTTTTCATAGTAGGATAGAATTGACAGTTGTTATGCTGGAGTATTACTGTTCATGGTAGTAGCATAGTATTGATAGAAGTTGTATTGGTGTGATAATAATGGCAGTGTTGGTAATAGTAGGGTCAAATTGATGATGGAGTTATTCTTTAGTGTAGTGACAGTTGTGGTGTTGCTTATTGTAGCATCTGTTCAGAGCAGGAATTCATAAATCCACCCCCAACCAATCAGTTTCTCTGCTGTTATTCGGCTCATACAGCTGGAATAACTTTGTTTTTATGACTTAAAGACTCTTGCTATATATATATATATAACATCCAGAGATACATGCATACTTGTGTGTGTGTGTGTGTGTGTGTGTGTGTGTGTGTGTGTGTATGTATATATAAATATATATATATACACATACATATGCATGTATATATGTATGTATATATATAAATATATATGTGTGTGTATGTACGTATATATGTATAATATATATATATATATATATATATATATATATATATATATATATATATATACGTGCGGATGACACGTAAAAGCACCCACTACACTCTCTGAGTGGTTGGCGTTAGGAAGGGCATCCAGCTGTAGAAACTCTGCCAAATTAGATTGGAGCCTGGTGTTGCCATCCGGTTTCACCAGTCCTCAGTCAAATCGTCCAACCCATGCTAGCATGGAAAGCGGACGTTAAACGCAGGGTGTTTGGGCTAAATTTGATAGTTTGCATAAAAAAAAACCCCCACCAATATAACATACAAAAATAAAGCACTTCTGAAAATCAAAAAATATCAACTAGATAACAGTTCACTCAAAATAGCTGCCCTCAGCTTTCACCAAGGCCTCAAGATGGCTCTGGAACCTGATGCATGTGTTCCTTACTATGTCTCTGGAAATATCTTCAAATACCTCCATGATCATAGCCACCACTTCGGCCTTGGCATTGCAGGCAGAGCAGTTGGTATGCATGTGTTTTGAGTGGAGAAGAGTTTATAAAAATCTTTTGCAGTTTTCTGTTGTTAACTATTTTGGTCAAGGGATAATGGTTTTATTGAGGACCTAGCACTATACAGCAGGAGTCATTGCCTCCACTCCAACTTATACTGGTTTAAGATAACTGGCACTCTGTCACTTATGACAACAAAGGTTCCAGTTGATCTGATCAACGGAACAGCTTGCTCATGAGATTAACGTGCACGTCGCTGAGTACTCCATAGACATGTGTACGCCTTCACATACTTCTCAGGGAGATTCAGTGTGATACAGAGTGGGACAAGGCTGGCCCTTTGAAATACAGGTACTACTCATTTTTGCCAGCTGAGTGGACTAGAGTAACATGAAATAAAGTGTCTTGCTCAAGAACACAATATGCCACTGGGAATTGAACTCATGACCCTATGATCATGAGCTGAATACCCTAACCACTGAGCCACGTGCCATCACTGGTTTAAGATACTGCAAAGGAAATTGTAGCATGTGATTTGAGGTAGATTTGGCTGTTATTCCTAGCATATTTAGGTATAAGCTCTTAGACTTGTGGGTACTGTTGTAGTTATTAGTGATATCATTATTCACCCATTAATGGCTACTCTTATAAGACATGAAACTGATAAATATATATACTTTATGCATGCATGTGTGTGTGTGTGTGTGTGCGTGCTAAACCAAGTTGTTAATTTGGTCACTCATTGTTCTCTAGCCTATAAGCACTTTAACAGACTGAGCATCTGATATTCTCAGACCATGAATGTGTTGGTCCTCATGGTCAGAATACAAAATTGTTTTATCATTGCAGATCTTTCTAGTTGATGACTTCATTTCTAATGATGGGATTGACAAGGGAGTGTTCGACTCAGTGTAGAACAAATATGTCAATGACCTTGTTCATAAAGCAGTGGAATCGACTCAGTGTAGAACAAATATGACAATGACCTTGTTCATAAAGCAGTGGAATTTCTATTTTATTGAAGACTAGCAGAAATACCCGGCTTTGCCCGGGTTAAAGATAATAATGAAATCTAAAAACGCCGTCTAGACTACGCAACCCTCAACCGTTAGTAGCTACGATACCATATTTCTACATTAATAACTCTCCAATCCATGCCAGCATGGAACATAGACATTAAGTGGAATGCCAGTCTCTCATCTAGGAGGGCCTTGAAATCAATGTTACCAACTGGGGACTATGTGTGTCGTAGTGATAATAAAAAGACCCAAAGGAGGTCTGCAACGAAATAATTTTACTCAACACTTTGCAAGTGAATCAGTGGAGGCAAAGATGCGTCTCATTTACTTGACAATTTATGCACCACATTGCAGAAATCACAATCAAAGTATATCTGAAAGGGTAGTCTTACACTGTTGTACCGTTGAATTACAAATAATGCTCATCTGTTATGTTAGGGTTAAAATTTCATCAACATCAAAAATATATGAATTTTCATGGGAGTTATGGCCGTTATACATAGAATATAATTTCCAAATTTCATAAAGATCCGTTCAGTACTTTTGACGTAGTTTTGGATAAGAAAACAAATGACTAATGTGTGTGTTTGTGTACATGTGTTTGTGTGTGATGGGTGTATATATGTATAGATATCTGTATGCATGTATATATATGTATATATGTGTACATATTACATGTACATCTATATATATATATATATACATCTACACATGTGTATACATATACATGTATGCATATAGATCTATATCTATATATATATATATATATCTATGCATATACGTGTACATATACATGTATATGTATACATATACATCTCTTTCTCTCTCTTTCTCTCTCTCTGAAAGTATCTGTCATTACAGTATCGAAATGTGATTGTTTCAGTTAGTGGAATAACGTGTACATATACATCTATATGTATACATATACATCTCTTTCTTTCTCTCTCTCTCTGAAAGTATCTGTCATTACAGTATCGAAATGTGATTGTTTCAGTTAGTAGAATAGTTTCATTTTTAAAGTGAAAGTATTTGACATGAGTGTTTTTGTTTCACTTTTGACACGTAATACTTAAATAGTGGAGGAGATATTATGTTGCTGTGGGCTCGAACTCTGCAAGAAGTTAAAATTTTTTTTGACTAAAACACAACTGGAACCCTAAGTAAGGCATCTGTAAAATTTGAATGAAATTGGTTGTGTAGTTCTCGAGTTTTAGGGATTCACACAGACAGACATACATACAGACAGACAGACAGACAGACACACATTCTCATTTTTATATATATAGATATTTATGCCCTGTGCCAGGTATGGGCAGTTTTTTCTAAGAAGTGGGTTGCATGAGACATAACTCATCATGAGGTGGATTACACCACAAAGAAATTTATAATAATTTTTCATTAGAAGTGTCATTCAGAAACTCGCTTGGGTTGCACCTTGCCCATGGCTGTCCTATGCCAATATGCAGTGACAAAAGTCTCTCTCTCTCTCTCCCCTTCTCTCACTCTCCTCTCTCTCTCTCTCCCCTTCTCTCTCTCTCTCCCCTTCTCTCTCTCTCTCCCCCTTCTCTCTCTCTCTCCCCTTCTCTCTCTCTCACCCCTTCTCTCTCTCTCTCCCCTTCTCTCTCTCTCCCCTTCTCTCTCTCTCCCCTTCTCTCTCTCTCTCCCCTTCTCTCTCTCTCTCCCCTTCTCTCTCTCTCCCCTTCTCTCTCTCTCCCCTTCTCTCTCTCTCTCCCCTTCTCTCTCTCTCTCCCCTTCTCTCTCTCTCCCCTTCTCTCTCTCTCTCCCCTTCTCTCTCTCTCTCCCCTTCTCTCTCTCTCTCTCCCCTTCTCTCTCTCTCCCCTTCTCTCTCTCTCTCCCCTTCTCTCTCTCTCCCCTTCTCTCTCTCTCCCCTTCTCTCTCTCTCCCCTTCTCTCTTTCTCTCCCCTTTCTCTCTCTCTCTCCCCTTCTCTCTCTCCCCTTCTCTCTTTCTCCCCCCTTCTCTCTCTCTCTCTCCCCTTCTCTCTCTCTCCCTTCCCCTTCTCTCTCTTTCTCTCTCTCTCCTTCTCTCTCTCTCTCTCTCTCTCTCTCTCTCTCTCTCTCTCTCTCTCTCTCTCTCTCTCTCTCTCTCTCTCACATTACACACACTGTTAAGAAAGAAAGGAGAGAGAGATTGTTCAAGGTTGAGCTTGGCAAGAATTACATAAATATAAAACAGCATCTAGAAAGGGGCTGTTAACCCCCACATCATTGTTGTATGATGTACATTTGTGTGTGTGAGTTTATGAGTATACAAGTAGCCGCACCCATTGTCTATTATTTTTGGTATTTATTCTTTAGTGTCAAAACCTTAATTTAAGTTTTTATCCCCTTTGACTTTTATATTCTACCTAATTTGTTATTTATATTTTTTTAGTTGTTTTCTTTAATTTCTTGTTTTTCAATGTTCTCTGTTGTTGTTGTCTTGATTAAACTTTGTCATCTCTTTCCCTTCTCATGTTTGTCACCCCACCACCTCTCAGTGTGTCTAGATTCGTTAGATCTTTTTTGTTACCTCTCCCTATCTATCACCCACAGTTGTCACTGGTAATTTGATACTCTTTGTGTGTGTGTGTGTGTGTGTGTGTGTGTGTGTGTGTGTGTGTGTGTGAGAGAGAGAGAGAGAGAGAGAGAGACAGACAATCAGGCTAAATCTTTGGTGTATATGAGTTAAATAAATTTAAAAAAGGGTAAGAGGTACGAAGGTTTCAGAGAGAAAGTAGGTCTCTCCCCTTCTAAAATGACCCTACCAAATAGTTCTAATGCTGATAGTTCCTTATCATTTTCATTCCTGGCCCCTTCCTCTGAGAATACTTAAACTAGAGGCAATTAATATGGTTTTAAAGTTGAATAAAAAAAAACTTTAAAAGCAAAAATCTTTGGTATATCACTAAAAGCACCACAGTATAAGTGGTATGTGATTGGGTTTCACTGCTCAGTACTGTCACTTCACTAATACTCCTGAGGAAAGGAACATGTGTCAGTTTTGTTATCTCTCTGCCAACTTTAAGACACCTCCTTCTACTGCCCTCTGTCCTCCAACCCCCCAACCCCCGCCGCCCAGCTACCAACAGACTGTATCCTCCACTATCCGTGACCTAATTTCCTCCTCCTCCTGTCTCCCCCCACCACCTCTAACCTCATTGTCTGCACCCCTCGCACTCCCACAATTTACTTCATCCCCCAAATCCACAAACCTAACAACCCTGGCCGCCCCATCGTCTCCGGCTGCAACTGCCCCACCGAACTCATCTCCAGACACTACACACCACCACACCACACACCACCATACCACACCACATCATGCCACCCCACACACACTAGCACTGACCACTTCCCAGCACCCACACCAGCATACACACCAGCACATGCACACGTCAAGGTCATCAACCCCCTTCCACATGCACATACACGCTTTCACATACGCACGCACACCTTCGTTTTGGGATCACCACTACTTTATTATCTCCCCTTCTTCATAGCTCTCTTGTGTGACCGCTCTGTCTGGCATTCACCATGATAGATCGCTAGCCACTAAACCTTTTTCTATTTTCTCTCCCTCTTTATTTCTGTGTTCCTTTCTGTCAAAGAGCATAGGTGCTATTTATGTGCCACTGACACAGAAGCCAGACAGCTGCTTTGATGTTTATATCTGTATATATATAAAAGGCAAGGTGTGTGTGTGTGTGCGCGTGAATGTAGTTTATGCACGTCCACAAATTAGCACACATGTCACTCCAATTTTAGGAGGACATTCGTCATGACCCTATCTGCATTTTCGTCAGCTTTTTCTCTCAGAGACACCCGTGTATAGCTGTAAAAATCAATTTTCAACCATAACTTTTACCAATTTTGAAGTTTGCTAACATGGCGAAGTCAAAGTGTGCATAAGCGCGTGAAGGAAAGAGAGAGAAATTGTATGTTTGTGAGAGGGGGAGTGAGGGAGAGATACAGATTGTTTGCTAGCGTCTAACAAAAAAAAGTAAAGAAAAAGTGGGAGAGGGAGACAGAAAGCGTCTAACGAAAGAAAAAGTGGGAGAGGGGAGTAAGGAAGACAGTGTCAGCATTCAGGAAAAATGAAAATGTAAAATGATTTTTTTTTTCTTAAACATGAGATATAGTTTCAAATATAGGATGTTTTTGAAAGACACTATATTTTATAATGAAATTATATATACTTTCTCACACAACAATTAAAATATATTTATTCTAAATCATTCATCTTTCTCCCCCCTCTCACTCTCACACACACGCACATATACTACTTTGAGAGCGAAAGAGTTTTGTTTATATTTCACACTGAAGAAAAAGGTTTATTGACAATCTATTTATTTAACAACAATGAAACAAAGAGGTATGTAACAATTTGTCAGTGAATTACACAATATAAATAGGTAAAATTTCCCAGGCTTCCACCACCACCACCAACCCGTTTTTCGGACCACAAAAAGGGTTTGGTAATTTTTTAGATTAACACCAGCACGATTTCCACTAGGGTATTAGGGTTAGGGTTTTAGGGTCAGGGTTAGGGTTTTAGGGTTAGGATTAGGGTTTAGGGTTAGTGTTAGGGTTAGGGTTAGGATTAGGGTTGGTGTTAGGGTTATGGTTTTAGGGTCAGGGTTAGGGTTAGGGTTTAGGGTTAACCTACAAGGGACAGGCTCCTTATTTTTTGGTTAAGGCTGTTGGTAAGTTTTCCTAAGTTACTCTACTCCAGATCCCCAATGCAAACCTTCAGATCAACCTTCTTCTATGCAGATCTCTAATGCAACTTAAAAAAAACCCAGTCAATGAGAGGAAATAACCAATAAACTGATTCCTTATGGGATTTCCCAATCAAATTGCTAGCAAACCATTTTCAGAACAACCCTGTATATTGAATCCTGTTCATATCTGCATTCATGAATCCTTAAGCTTTTGATGCTGCTAAACACTGAACCTGGTCAATCATTGTTGAAATTACAGTTGTATGATTATGCACAACCCAGATAGAATCCTATTCATTTCTCACCACCTGGTCCCACCCTGTGTTATAAGAAAGCAAAGCAAAATGAAATGAAATGTAGAGCAACATTTTTTACAATTTTTTTAATAAATCTAAGACAAAGTACAAGACAACTATTAACTGAAAAGATAACGCAATCTAGCTCCAAAGAGAACAAGAAGAATAAGATATAGAAAGATAAAAAGAGAAAATAAAACATAACTATGGAGAAGTAAGATATAATCTCTAATTGTTAGCAACCTCAATTAAAACTACACCTTGAATGATGTGAACAGTAATGGTCTAAATAACAAGTTTTAGTCAAAAAAATTAAGGGCGACAACTTTGGAATATTAATTCAGTGAAATTAATTAGCCCTTAAAAGCTTGTAGTACCTTCTTTATATAAATCTCTCAATCTTATTAGAAACTACAGATTTTGACAAAATACAGTTAATTCAGGATAAAAACCATAAAAGAATCTAACTATTGGCTGAATTTGGATGAAACTTGCTGAAATGATATACTGATTGTTAGTGTACGTTGTAAATGTCGATTTTGCCTGTTGTTATGTTCTTTCACCTGCCTTGGTAGTTTGAATACAGTTAAGTTGGTTACATAAGTGTTTTAGCCTTATTGGACCTCATCAGTGATACATAGATTACTGTAAATCTTAGAATGGCTTGTGAATTATATATATGACTGTGCAGACCTAAGATCAGAGACATTACAAATTTGTTAGATCACACAATCTAATATATAATTTCCTTATTTAAAGGATAAGGTATGATTTGAAAGGGATTTCATCAGTGCTTCAAGCAGATAGAAGCATCCTTGTTTGTTCACCATTTATTGGTATATTGAAATGAAGTTTGGAATGTTATCAAATTATGATGAATAATACTATGACATGAAAATGGATGCTATTGTATCATGGCACCAAGTGGGTTAATTAAGGTATCAACTGAGTTACTAATATTTAGATTGCGATGAGCAGGGTTAGGGTTAGATTGTTAGATTTGATTAACTGATGACTCAATTTTCAGTCAATGTTGAGGACTATGAGGATTTGAAACTTGAAACTGTTGATTACGCTAATAATAGTCTGTATCATTTCAGCCAAGGTTAAATCAGTTTTGTATGGAAGACACTCATTCAACTTAATGAAAGTTGATCTGATTCAGGAAAGTGACTGGCAATTACATTGATAAATTTCAAGTTTTATCTTTTAAAAATAATCTTCTGAAGTGTTTATCAAGAATGCTCAATGAGTTATAATAATCTTCAAAATGTTGTACTTTACAAGTAACTTTTTTGTTGTTTTTTCTTTTGTATTTTGATTAAAAAAAAAAAATTAATATTAAATCTAAATTAAAAGGAAAGCAGATTACTGAATCATTGAAGCATCTTGTTTTTG